>NW_010400993.1:39101-43358 GCF_000710305.1 Buceros rhinoceros silvestris
CCTGCTGAAAGACAAGGATTTAATGAGAAATGTGCAAGGAAATGGAGTCACTCTGAATAGAGGAAAGGCACCAATTCAGAGCAGACTGGCTCGGTGCAAGAGCAGACCAGCCTAAAGCTGTATTTTCAGAAGCTACTTAATTCTGCACATATATATGAATGTTATTGAGGGAGGACACGCACCAGTGAGCAATAATGGTTAACTAACATCAGTTCGTTGGTTCAGTATTAAGAAATCAGTCTGAAATACTGATGCATTCAGCCATCCTCCTAGTCCACTCCTCCTGGAGCTTGAGAGTCAGCATGTGCGGGGCTTGAGCAGTGAAAACACATGCCTAAACACAGTGCTCAAGGTCCCTTGCACAGCAAGGGAATAAAGGTAAGAGACTGAAATAGTGTGGGACAGACGGAGAGGATCCGTTTATGAAGCAGAAAGATTACTGAACGCTGGCAAGTGGCCAGAAGGGGCCTGAAGGAGACCCTTCTCCACACAGAGGGAAAACGGAGAGTCTAGAAATTACAGCTCCTGTTAGAAGAAAGGAGATGGAAAAGGATGTCTGCGATGGGAAAGAGAACAGGTAACGTGCAATAAGGGGGAAAAGCTGTTTTCGTTGAAAGAGAACAAACAAAATGAAGGAACACAGTTGAAGCTCTACAGAGAGAAAAAAGTGGGGAAGAAATTTCTTAGAATGCAGGAAAGGGAATAAGTGATTGGAAAAAGGAGAGAAAACCCATTTAGAAGGGGGCCAGGTTCAGAGACTCATCACCAATCCATACACTGTACAGAAAATACCTTTTTGTTTACATTTGGTTAACCATAAGTTACCTAAATCCTTTACGAAACGCACATAACCCTCCTGCATTTCCCTGCTGTCCCCCAGCACAAGACGCGGTTTACACCTGCCCTGGACAGTCACTCCGTTTCTCCGCAGGAAGCCCTGCGTTTCGTGCTCTATAAGCAAGTTCTTTACAGCTTCAGTCAAGGTAAAATATAAGAGTAAAGTACCAGCCATCTGCTCTTTATATCCTCTAATAAAATTCAACAAGGAGAGGAAAAAATTACAATAATTCTGGTGGCGAGGCTAATGAGGGAAGCCAGCCTGCTGGATTAGTCTCATACTCAGTTTTAATTATGTTCCTGTGATGTGGAGGTTCAGGTGGTTCCTACAAAGGCAGGAAAGATCCAGCTGAGAGAACTCGCGCTCTTTGCAAAATCATTTTTATGTGAGCGATTTTTTGTGGGTATTTTATTTACCGTATACTCTCCCGCCTCCTTCTTAGGCAATCAGTTTTCCACCACGCTTACTGAAATTTGTCTAAGGTATTTTAAGATTTAAGAAAAAGATCTCGCTTGTGAAAAACATGCTCCATAGCTCCGTGATAACTCTAAACAAAATCTGCAGACTTACAGCTCAAAACACGTAGTTCTGTGGTTTATCCAGATGTCCTTTATGTGAGCAGACCCAAAATTAGGGTCTTGAAGTTATTTTTTCAAAATATTCTGGAATAAAACATTACTTGCTGAACATTGTAATTTAATAATGACATATTGTCTTTGGACAATACTGGCCTCATTCAGTGAATCGTTATTTCAACAGACTGCAATTCGTCTTCTGCCGCTTGTCCTGCAAGAATAGGTTTTTCCAACCATCAGTTCATGAGCTTTGGTCCCACAGGGCAGATATTTCTATGTTAAATACAAGCCAGATTATTGTTGTAGATTTGATTTTATTTCCCATGCTGAGAAATGCGGCTCTTTTCTTTATAACAAACTGCAGAAAGGAAATTATGAAAAATTCATCCTTTCAAAGGGACACTACTTCCCCCTTCTCCTCTCTATTCCAGAACCAGCATTAATCCCTGGCTCCGAAGAGGATTTGATGGTTCCCTGCTGGTTAATCCTTTCATCTGCTTCCTTTTCCTCTCCCAAGTGACATATTTTGAAACATGGTAAGAAAACCGGCCAAGGGGGCACTCCAAATGACACCGGACCACAACTTCCCAGCAGACACACCCTGAAAATGGCAGAAATTGTTCCTTCAGCGGAACATGCCCCACTGCAACAGGACAGTCCTGGGCATTTCTTGGAGCCTCACCACAGAAAATAAACACAAGAAAGACTTACTACGTCACCTTATCTAGCACAAAACATTTAGATATGTCACACGGAGCTGTTGGCCATGGTGTTTCATGATAATGTCTGCGTTAGAGGATAAAACTAACTCTAGCGGTTACTGCTCCCATTCACAAGCCTCACTGATCAAACATTCCCTCTGCTGCGTTCATCAGACGCTTACAGTTAAGCTTTTCTCAGTTGTCATCCCACACTCCAAGCTTTGCCTTCGCCAGCGCCTCTGTTTGTCCCTCCTGCCTCCCCAGGGAAGGTCCGTGGCGAGCACAGCACAACCCTCAGAGCAGGGAGGCCGGAGGACACAAACTGCTCTCCTGTGCACAGCGATCGGTTCCGACTTGATAGTCCCCATCCCCACAAAGATTTTTTTTTCTGTCATTATTTGTTTCCTTTCAGTGTTTTCTCCTAAGTCAGCTCTTTAAACCTTTTTTCTTCCATTCTCTCACACCCTATAAATTAACTGCAGTAACCTCGGTGGCAAAAAAAGAGATTGTCACTTCCTCATCTGCCTCCGCCTTTTGTCATGTATATTGTATTTCCTCTTATTTACATTTTCATCATCACGCTGGCTCGGTCCTCTCAGCTCTTCAGAGATGTCACTGCACAAAATATGAGCCCTTGCATTTACAAACACTGATCTTCTTTTAAAGCGAAGCTTACTGCAGTGGTGAGTGCAAGCAGAAGTGTATATATAGCCAGAGATACACACATGGAAATTTAAGGTTTTATTCGGAAAACAAATAGGTCCAGAAGTGTTATTCTGGACCTCAAAGCATGATTTTTTACGTTGAGTTACCTGTGCTTACCGACTAGGTGGACTCAGTGACTAAAGCTGAAGGTTTCTCCTGCTTGCAGGTACTGGTAAATGGTAATTTATTCTTTTTTTTTTAGCTCCAGCACTTGGTGAAATCATCCCCGGATTAATCCCTTCCTCACCAGACGGCTGCAGAGATTTGTCCTAGGCTTAAGGTCACCTCTGCTGTTCAGCAGCTGCAGAACACCCTCGTGCATTTGCTTAGCTGGTTTTCTCACAGTGGGTCTAAAACTGGAGGAAAGGGAAGTAGAACCTTCTGAATCAGAATTTGTCCGGCCATATTTTTCTAGCTGCTTTACGAGCAGGGTACTCAGCCCGGGTCTGGTGGAAGCGCCTGTGGTAATCTTATGCCAAAGTAGGTCCAGAGTATAATAACGACTCCATTCTGCATTTTTGTGCAAATCATCATCCCTGTTTGCTGAGCCCAAAGACAGGCACATTTTGTCTATCAGGCAAAATAAATAGTGGCCTCAGTTTACAAAGAACGATAATCCCGCCAGACTTAGATGTATGTGCGTGTTTTATGGATTGTTGCTAATGAAAGATAATGTATTTCATTTCTCTGCTGCTTGCTCAGGAGAATGGATTTTCATTAGAGTAGATCAATATTTTAACCGAGTACACTTTGGAAATTGCTTAATGAGGCTTGGTTTAGACATCTTCCCGATCTGTTCTCATTTAACCTTTTGTTATCTTTACAGTTTGAAGACTTCCATACTTACACTGCCTGCAAATGGCCCTGTGTTTCCTGAACAGCCTCTGCCTTTCTCCAAGTGATAAACTGCAGTAATTTAAGCCTATTCATGTACAAGCCGTCTTGCACACCCACATGCCTACGGACAAAATCGCTTCATCACTGAGGAAAACAGATTTTCAACCCCAGCTGACTACTGCTCTCCATCATGGAACCAGGCAGAGAGGCTCAGTCCTGCCCTTATCCAAAGACAAGCAATCTACTGAATTTGAAGGAAAATGACCTGCTCCAATATTTTGCTTTTCCAGATCTTTCCATTCCATTTGGCACAGCTCAGTTTATCTGTCATGGTATGGGGAACATGGTTTGTCAATTAATCTTAAAAATGCGCAGGTGACATATTGGACATCCAAGACAGCTACGTGGCCTAAGGCACTGCCCAAGCCCAGCTCCTGAAGGTGCAGAGCCCCAGGCAGACACTTGCCAGCACTGGTGACCCAGTGTTCTCAGCACAGGAGTCGAGTCTGAAATCCTCTGCTGACAGCCCATCTTCTAGTGCTGCTTTAGTGACCCTTTTCCATACAAAAACACCTGATCAACGCTCTTCAGATCCAACAAT
>NW_010400993.1:43527-45144 GCF_000710305.1 Buceros rhinoceros silvestris
TGCTATAAACCAGGAAACAATCAAGTGTTATCTACCAGCTGCTTTCTCGGCTGTGGTTGTGAACTGTCTGGCCCGAATTTATTAAGTGCCCATCTTTCCTCTCACTGACAGCAGCCTCTACATGAGCAACACCTTGCTCAAGAGCACAGGCTGGTGTCCCTGGGCCACGCTCCCTCGTTCAACACAAGGCACAGCAACCACCTTTCCCACAGTGGCCACTAAAACACTGCAGCATTTCCAGCCCTCCCACCCAACGTGCCGGGCAAACGAGCAACGGCCATGTCTCATCATCAGGGCTGGCCAAGGACAATCCAAGGCTTAACACACGTTTAAAGAGAGACTGTAAATGATGATCTAATAAAAATGCAAATGCCCCTGTCCCCTGCTTTCCACGGCTGCAAGGTGAAGCTGTGCAATGCCGGGCTCCAGGGCTAACAGGAGCAGTCTGAAAACGCCCTGCTCACAATAAATCCACTTTTGTTAAAGAAAAAAGTCAAGATGTAAAATACAGCTAATGTGCCCAGCGTTAATTGTAAAGCTGCCAAGCAGTAGATGAAATGGGTAATTTTACAAATACAGCAGAAGGGGATTAAATTACGTGCAAGAATTATTAGACTGCATCTTATTTTTATTAAAAAAACATTAGCTATGGTTTAGAAGCAAGGACCCGAAGAAAAAAATTAACTCTAGTTTATCCACATCTTTGAAATTAATCTCCAGACAGAGTACTTGCTTGGGCAGGTCTCGCAGGAAATAGATCCTGCCTGTGGGAAACCAATTGCAAATACTTGAAAATTTCATGAAGAAAAATAACTAAAAGCCCGAGTCCATAAACACTCATTACGGCAGAAACTTCTGGGAACTGGAGTCAGGCGAGAGCGGTGCTGCTGACGCAGAGCCCGCGCAGCGGCTTCAGAGCTCCCTCCCGCCGGTCCAAGCGGGAGCTGTGGGAAATGTCACTTTTGTGAAGCTCCGGGAGGTCTGTGCTTCATATCCCTGGGGAAAAGGCAGCTACCAAATACAGCCCCACTAGCTGGAAGAGTCAAAACATTTCTGGGCAGCAACATGGGCTTCCACCAAGACAAAGTGTCAGCCTGTAACCGACCCCACCTGGAAAATCCTTGCAGCTCAACAAGGCAAACATGGCAGAACCAGAGCTCAGCTACAGCTGAAACACATGGATACACGCCTGTGAATCCTGAAAAAGGGTTAAGTGAAATCTGCTCACAGCAAAAGTTAATGAAAAAATGGCACTAAGAATCCTACTGATGTATCAAATATTAAACACGTAGAATTAAATTGAACAGCCCTTTGTTAATGAATTATTAGCCTTAACATTATTGCCTGGCTGAAGACACCAATTTCCAAACCAAAGGGACTCTCTCCAGCCGATAAAACAAAAAGGAACTGATACCTCCTTAGCCACTCCCTTTTCCTGAAATCCTTTTTTTACTCCTTTACTCCATTTTCACCACTAAGTCAGCAACACCAAATTCATTACACAAACAGTCGAGCTCAGCAAGGGTGTTCTAGCACTGTGAACCTGCACCACCACCAGCTGCAGAGAAGAACTATCTGAAAATCCAGCAGCATATAAAATTCAGAGATTTAATGACA
>NW_010400993.1:45311-46245 GCF_000710305.1 Buceros rhinoceros silvestris
CCCCAATTTTAAGACTTCTGGGCTAATTCTTGCAATGATCTATGCAAAATGTCATATATAAACACTTTGCCTAGAAATAACTTTGCTGTGGCCATTCCCAGGGCAGGAGACAGCAGGGTGTCCTTCCAGCGTGCTGAACCTTACCTGGGACAGCACTTTTCAATTTTCCTTGCACATTCCCACCTGTCTGGAGCAACACTTGCAAGGGAAGCAACTTGTCAAAGCAGGTGGAAAACCACTGAGAGCCTGTGGGTGCTTTGTTGCTTTTCCATGGGGATGCTGCGGAAAATGCGCTTCTGAGACAAGTGCTCTGCTCCATGCAGCTGTTCAAAGGCCAACTTGCATAAAACCCTCACTAGAAAGGTTAGAAAATCACTTTGCTCTGATGAGTTTTGGAACCTTCACACTAGTATCATCTCAAAGTGCTATGTGGAGAACACCTGAACTGCTAAGGACTTGACCTGGCCCATCACACGACAGAGCACTGCACACAGAAGGATTTGGAGGCTGAGTAAAAGCTGGGACTGCCTTTATCGGAGGCAACTCACTGCTCCCCTGCTGCAGCTGTTCCCAGGAACTGGGCAATTATCAAGCAACTTTAATTTTGTTTGCTGGCAGCGTGGAAAGTGAGAATAAACTCAGACAGGGGGAACCTGTTTCCCAGCTTGAGAAACTTTTGCTACAAAAATTATATGACCAATAGAGTCAAACTGGTTTAAATTTTACCTCTCTGATACACGTAAAACCATCGGGCAGGGTCTAGGAAAAAGTAAGAAAAAAATTTAACAAAAAGGAAGTGACAACCATACACAGCTTTGTCTTTTGTCAATGTTCAGGTGACACAGGATGTGTCCTGTGAGTGCCAGAGGGTCCCCTTTCCCAGCGACTGGAGGATTGGTCCCCGGTGTATTTTACCTGCCCCCCCCCGCCCCCC
>NW_010400993.1:46368-54500 GCF_000710305.1 Buceros rhinoceros silvestris
AAGGGAAGTCAGAGCTTGCTGGCCCCTGCATGACCGTGAAACACGGGGCAGCACGTGAAGGGCGGCATGCACGCAGTCATGCACCCATGCAGGCATCCACGCGTGCAGCCAGGCAGCAATGCAGCACTCGTCCTAGCAACTCTGCTCAGGGATAAGGAGGGCTTTGCATGCAATTTCTGAAGCCTGCTGAGAGGCAACATAAGCCCACAGCCTTATGCTTCCTCTCCACAGCTCAGCTCTTCGACAGCTGTAGAAACAAAGATGCTATTAGTAAGAGTGGAGAAGCCTCAGGTGGTCTGGAAGACTAACTGGAGCTCTTGCCAGGCACCTCACTCACAACATGGTCATTTCGTACTATCCTCATGTCACCTGGAGAAAATGCCATCAGCAAATTCCATTAAAAGTACAAATAAATAAATATTTCAAACATATATATGATGTCTTGTGGCATCCGTTTCTTTTCACTGGTGAATTGAGCACACAGCATGATCTGCAATAACTGGCAAAAGGCACAAGAGCTTTGGTCAGAACGTTACTACCTGCAGCTCCTGGTCCCACCTCCAGCCCTCAGCCCATCGGCACCTATTCCCTTCATTTCCCTGTCATCTCTGCCTCCGGCTGAGGCCAAACACCCTCTCACCACACCATCGGCTCCCTCCAGTATCTCACCTCCTGCTGCTGCTGCCCAGGAAGCACCGGCGAGCCCACCTGGTTTCATGCTCAATACTTTCCCATTAAATAAAAAGCTCCACACGTGTTTAGAAGTGAGCACAAATTTCCTTCCGGCACATCTGAGAAGGAGGCTTACACACATCACACACCTGACAACGGCTGTTGGAGGGGTTGAGCCTCCTTTCATTATTCTCACTCTGGGCTCTTTACTTTCCACTTGCACTTGACAGGTGCATAACTCTACGAAATGAAAAAGCCTTTGGGACTGGATGTTAAACTGGTGCAGGAATGGAGAGAATTTACTCTCCACTGGAGAATTTAATAAAGCATCTGGCCACAAACAAAGCTGACAGAAGTAAATGGCTTCCCAACATCATCACTACCCAGTAAGAAAATGCCTGGTCAGATAGTGTGGCTGAGCCAGGGCGCTCGGCCTCCCTAACTCCGGTTCAGCTGCTTGTTGCCTAAGGAAGGGACAATTAAAGAAAGAACAAAGGCCAACCAAAGGAAATAACAGTGGCTGCTTCTGTTGGCTGCTGCAGTGCAAGAGAGATGCTGAGGACAATCACGTGAGATGACCAATGGCAGAACTGAATCCTGAATGACCGACTACTCACACAGGGCTGTTCACAGATCAGCGACTACAGGTACCTCCACACCTTCCAGCTTTTGACTTGCAACTTCAAGAGTATTTCTAAGAGAAGCTGGTCTCAAGAGCAAAGAGCCTACAAACCCCCATGGATGTAAATCATATACAGAAACCACTACACACGCTAGAGACAGAGCAGGACATACTAAGAGCTTTACTGAAAGCATATAAAACCAATTAGTAAAATCTAAGAAACTCCACACTGCATGCGGTACAGTAATCACACGATTTTAACCTTCTTGATCCACCAAGATGGGTTTGCAAGGAATGAAGAGAATGAGCAGCTTGCTTAAAGAGGCCCTGATGCCTTGCTGAAGCAAAAGGCGTTGAATCATGGCCCAGGAAATCACCCACTGCCAGGGAAATCCCACTTTGCTGGGTAACCTGAGGACAGGGAGAAAACCCTCCCACTCCAAGTCTAATAAAGATAGTTCTAAATTTGCATGTTAACATTAGCTGCAATCTGATTTCCCTTGATGAGAACAAAGAAATGTAAATGCAGTCGTTAGACACAGCATGGGAAGGGTGTCCTGGTTGAGTAAGGGTGAAATCAATGACTACGAAGAGCTGGAGTACGTGGAGAGGTCCCACTGTAAATAGTGGGCTTGAAAAGATGAAGACGCATCGAAGATGATTAGCAGAGAGCAGGAAGACGATAGATGTGCTGCAATAAAAGAGAAAGATGCTCTATTTTTCTCTACTGTGGGTTATCAAAACTTTAGACTGTAGATAATACCTTCTGAATACAATCTTTTCTTTTCCTCTTTACACAGACAAGGGAAAAAACCCTTAAAAAAGAGAAATAGAAAAAGCTTCTTGTAGCAATATGTTTTTCTTCTTTATATGAAAAACTTCAGAGTCAGCTTTCAAGGGTTCAACTGAAAATTAATTCCCTTCCAGATTAACACGATAACTAGGATTTTTCGGTTCACAGCCTATAATTTTTATTTAACACTGAGCTCTTTTCGAAAAGCAGCACTTTTCGGTAAGCCCAACAGAAAACTTCTTAATCATCATCTCAAATGCATATACTTACGGCTACTTAACATACTGAATAGCACGAATAGGAGAATCTACAACGTTGTTACCACCACGTACAAAAACTCTTCCTAAAATATGCAGAAAGCATTTCCTGAGGACTTGTCATCTCTTCCATGAAGAGTCTTCAGATTTTCACTTGCTTTTTCTCCTAAATCCCTCAGGTTATGGATTGCTCTCTGGGCAGTGAAATAGAGCAATTTCTGAGCGACTGCGGATCACTGAAAAGGAAAAGAAATAGGCACAAATTCTGAGGATTATTTCTAACACCCCGGCTGTTTGTTACAAGCAGCGGGTAGTGCCATAACCAGGTGGTCCAGGCTGTGCGGGTGGAGCGGGGCTGCCCGCCTGTGCCTGGCCAGAGCGAGCCGCAGCACCACAGCGCAGGCCAAGCCAAGAGAAGGCTCAAACCGTATAAATCCAGCTGCATTTTTCAATGTAATTTCACTTAAAAATAATTTCTTCCCTTCATAGCCTCATGAAAGATGAAGGAGAACCACCCACAAACCTTGCAGGTACCAGAACAAGATGCAGGGAGTGGTGATAGAAAAATGGAGAAAAGACAGACTGACTGCAGCCCTGTCACCCTGTTTCAGCAGTGACATGCTAATAAGACCCTCACATGTCCCCTGCGACACCTGCGTGCAGCACTTCTACCTGTGCCCATGCCCAGTGCTCTGAAAGGTCAGAACCTATGTGACCCGCAGTGGATTTTATGCTGTTTCAGTTGTGCTGGCGGGGAAGCTGTTACACATTAGTGTTTGGCTTTGTTCCTATTATCTCAGAAAATAAACACAGCAGTATTTCTTCCAATGCCAACCCCAATCTTGTTGTAGAGCAGAGTCCTGGTACAAGGTAAAAAGAAGGTGTTTCCCTTTTCCTCTCACTTTTAGGAAACAAGACTGCTGAGTGCCATAGGGTGAGATGGGACACTGAGCTGGCCAGAGGCACATCTGCCTCGGTCTCTTCTTTATCAAGAAGCCTTTCAGAAGAGCGAAGGCTCTTCTCGCCTCATGCTCCCCAACAGAGCTGCTCCAGCTCCTACACCTCACAGAGAAAGAGTCCTTCTCCCTCCCCAGCCCTGCGCAGCACTACCTTCACGTCTGCTGGAGGTACCACCAGCTGGTAGCGTTGAGCCACAGCCTCCTGCTTAGACCACGCACTTGTGTCCCACCCCTTCTCCAGACTCCTACGAAGAGCATCACAGGGTGAACAGCTTTTTTTTTGGTGCACTTCCATCTTAGTCACTTTTGAGTGATCTCATGAGTAGCACAGTGTGAACACATTTCATCTCTCAGCGATACACCTCAGCACTTGAAAAGTGTCCTAACGCAGCAATTTACACCACAGATAAAGCTTCTCATAACCTGCACTAGAAAGGGAGAAGTGTAGTCGTGGTTATTTTCATGCTTTGTAAGGAACATAGAACATCACTTAGCATGGAAACGAGATATTGAAACGCCACTTGGAAACACACCAGTTCCTAACTGAAAAGAAATAAGAATGAAAAGTATTTCCATACTAAGTTTCCATATAGCTGTATGATTTTTGTATGGTTTGTTAAACAAATGTATTTCCTGCAATTCTTACATTTCAGAGGCCATGGAGCAGAGTAAGTTTCCCGTCTTACGCTGGTAAGATGAAACTGTGAATACGTTCAGGATCACCTCTAGTCAACGTCCAACACCTCTGCACAAAAGGCAGCTCAGGCTGATATACGGTCCCCTTCAGAGAGTTACGATGTTCCCTTGTTTAGCAGGGGCATTAAAGGCTATCTTCCCCAAGGACGTACAGTCTTTGTGCAATAGGTTGCAGTCTCTTAGGTTAGCAGTAGTCTGGACGTAGCTCTAGGTAGTGTCTAATGAGTTAAGAGATGTGCTTGTTCTCATGGTAAAACCCTGGAAGATCCCCTTGGACATCTCTTCTGGCGGGTGGCCAGGCTAGGCTGTGCTGAGGGGCACAGACACCACATGCAGAGCAGCACAAACGCACCGAGCCCAAACCCCAGCTCTCTGCTCCTTCGCAGATGCCCTGCAGCAGGAAACCTCAAGCCCAGCAGGAAAATCCTCCCAGCACATTAATGGCCTCGCAGCAGAATTCAGAGTAAGTCACGTCCCTCTAGGGGAATCAAAGAAACAAGCATCAGAATACAGCATTCCCCTGAACAGGGAGTTTTGCAGAACTTGCAGTATTCTGCTGGAACCACAAAAAGGCTTATGCAGATCAGTTCTCACATCCTCAGCAGGACTCGGACTGCAGAGCCAGGTGTTTGAAGAGAGGAACATCTAACACAAACTGCAACACAGCCCAAGAGCTCTCTTGCTCGATAGCTTCTTTCGGCCTCCTAGTCATGACCACCAATAGCATCAGCAGTGCTGTTTGCTCTCGATAACATTCTCAACAATGCCATTTCACAGCATTCAGCTGCAGATGAATCTACTTCCAGCCCTGCTATGGAAATGATTACACCTCAGAGGCTCTCCAGCAGAACAGGAAGGAGTAAAGGCACTTCGTAAATCCTTATCAGTAAAAAGGGAGTAATAATGTTTATACATCCAGACACGCTTTCCTGGCGCTCCATGCAAGTCCCCACAACTTCAAGGGCGCCCAGTTAATGCACCTCTCTTGTTATGAAGGGTTCTGACTTCAGACTTTGGCTCTGTGCTGTCGCCTAAGAAAAAGCTCCAGTTACAGCAAAGCCTCTGTCAAGACTTGACTTTTTTTCTAGGTTGATATTTAGGCAGCACTTAAAGGACAGTATTTGCATCTAAACCACTCCAAGTCCTTCAAAGAGCAACCTCAGGAATGCAGCCAAGAGCAGCAGAGCGCTGAGGCCGATAGCTGACCAACGGGAAGAACGGAATGTAGGCAGTAATTAAACAAACACAAACCCAGGGACTTACCTGAAGGAGGTGCACCTGATTCCTTCTGCAGCACACGCAGCCAAGCTGCCTTTTGTCTCTAGCACTAGCACACCAGATCAGGTTTGGCATGGCTGGTGTATGAACACATCTACACATCCACTGCCTTAACCAGAAGGGTGGATGTGTGGCTTCCCACGCAGGGAAGCAGCAGCCTTTCATGCCTTTCGTGCTCCATCACAAAGCTCTATAACAAAAGCCACGAATCAGCCATGTGGAAAAGCGTGATCACAGAAGAGAGTGAGACCCAGGGCTGGGACCGCAGGCTGGGGAACATCCCGGTCAGCTGAGGGGAGAAAGCATTAGTCTGCCTTCCCAGCACTGGCCTGAGAAAAGCTCCGTGAACCCCAGGGAACAGCTAGGAACCAACACATCCTGTGGTCACTAGTCCTTCCGAAGGCAACACCACCACCTTGTCCTGAGTTCTCTGTAGTATTCACAGAGCAAGCCAGGGAGATTTCCACAGCGGAGATGAGCATTGATGAATTCTGGGACTAGGCTTGCTCCTTTTCAGGGGCTTTCACCTGCTCGGGCTCTGCGTGAGCGCTCACATCACAGAGTTGTTCCTGTGTTCTCTAGATGTGGGGCAGGTGTTGAACCCCAGCTAGCAGCAATCCTCTGCTGTGCAATCTAGCAGCAGAACTAAAGCCAAGTAAGGACCTGTTTGCAGACTGGAAAAAATAAAAATCAGTATTCCAAAAAGCTGCAGTTCTTGGCACTTGATCAGAGTCCAGCATAGTGCACCCTGGGAACAGCCTTTGAGCAGCACTCTCACCTAATCAGTGCGATAACCTCATTTCTATCAATCTAGTCACACTTTGTGGGATTTTCTTCTTGGAAAAGGTGACACATAAGAATGGCTGTCTTGGGTCGGACCAAACCCCCATCTAAGCCAGGGAAGAGAGTAAGAACAAGATGAACAGAGAGCGATACTCCCAAGAACCCCATCCTGCTCTCCAGCAATCTGAGCAGTTTCTCAATCCAGAGCTGGTATCTTTGCACCCAAGACACACACAGCTCTTTAGGAAATGTTGAGCCTATGTACTCTTTTAATACCACAATATAACGAGCTTACTTGCTGTAATAAAATGTAACCTGGATAGACCGAGCATCATCACAGGGAACAACAACGTTAAAGGCTGAGAGCTTTACACCACCCAGCTGAGCAATCAGGATAATTCCTCTTCCAGAGCTTGACTTGACCCTGGTCTCTATGAGTTGTATCAGGGATCCTGAAGTCAGGGCCCACTATTCCACAAATACAAGAATATTCTTCCCTTTCAGCCCTCCTCCTCGGCGAGGAGCAGAGGAGCTTTCCCTAGTGCCAAGGCAGTTGCACGCCTGGGCAGCCCTGGCTCTCGAGTGTTTGGTTTAGATCTGCCCCTCTGCCGGGAGATTTGCTCAGGGTCACACAGGGAGTTGGGGGAGAGCTGAGGTTACCCTGAGATACCCATGGTCACACCTGGGTAGAAGAAAAAATGTGCTGTTTAAGTTCCTCATTTCTAATTTTTTTTTAATTGGTCCTGGGTGGAGATGAAAAACAGAAGATGGAAAAATGTTCATGCAAATCCTCTGTCCTGAAAAACGACCCTCTGGCTAACTGCAACGGAATGTCCCTTTCCCCTGACAGTCATGACACGACAGGCAGCAGCAGAGGGGCAGCCCCAGCGAGGGGCACAAAACCCCTCACCCTGACAAACAGCAGCTGTGCAGAAGACCTGCTTCTTGTTAAGGGGTACCTAGCCCGGCAGAAAATTCCCACCACACCTACTCACAGCAGTAACCTAACAGCTTAAACATACTACTATACTTTCACTAAACTTTAGATCAATAATTATTGCTTGGAAGGGGAAAAAAACCCATTCAACTGTGGAGGTCTCCCATATGTGTCTTGGTAATGTGCAGAGGGGGCAAATAAAGGATAAGGAGGCAGCAACCTCCTCAAGAAAGCAGCACCAAGCCACTTGTTCCCCCCCAGCCCAGTAAATGCAGGGTGAGCTGGGGCAAAGGCAAGATTTTGATTCCAAGGCAGCAAGGGAAAAGGAAAACCACGCAAATATGTCAAGCCATCAAACTTTTTGGGATGCTTTTTCAGAAGAACTATCAGAAACTCTTCAGAGGGCACTTAATAAATGAAATAGTCAGAGGAGACTTCTGAATTATAAATGAAGTAACTTTTTTTTTCTTTTTTGGAATAGGCTTTCCATTACAAAACCTCTGACGAGCCAAGACAATACATCACAAATTGACTTATTCTCTCTGAGAAGAATTATTGCTGCCAACGGTTTTTCTCCTCATTGAAAAGCAAATCAGACACTTCAAGTCCCTGATTTATTGCTGCACCGATTTCCATGAGCACTGGTTTGCTCCAGCTTTGAGTTAGAAAAAGGATTTTGGAAGAACAATAACCAATGAATATATAATGTGGGGGAATCAAGCAATCAGTAATTAGTCCAGAGCCTAATTCAAGGATGAGTTATCCTTCAGTTATTATGGGAAAAGAATTTTGTATTTGTGCATTCAGGCAGGTTTTAATTACAGTGTAAAAACTAAGTTGTTTTCTCCCGCAGAGGCACCTTACTTGAACCAGAGGAATTACATCTCCTTAGCTCTGGCTGCAGAACTGACACGAGAACTAAACAGGCGCTCGGGGAAGGTGGTGAATAGACAACAGCGCAAGGACAAACTCAACGAACTACTTAAAAGCCTCATAACGGACACTCTCAATCCCGTACACAGCGTTTAAGGTCATGATCACAAACCTGCAGCCTCACCTGAGATTTCTTTATTACGGACTGAGGCTCTTAGCGTGGAAAGAGAGAACTTGTGCATATACGTGTGGGGGGGGGGGG
>NW_010400993.1:54562-60141 GCF_000710305.1 Buceros rhinoceros silvestris
CGTGGTGGGTGGGGGGGGCATTATCTTCTCATCGGCAGCCTCACTGCGCCTTCCCTACGGCACAGCTGTGCTGTCACTGCTGCTGGCAGCAGTATCTGAACGCAGCCACAGATATGAACAACAGCCACAGCAGCCTCCAAGCAAGGACAGCCCAAGCACAGTGGGTCCATCACCACCAAGGGCCAGATGATGCTGTGGGCTGGTGTTTCCTGGTTGGTGCCCCATAGCCACGAACATGCCAGGAGGAGCAGAAGGTCGCTGGTGTCTGAGTCACCCTTGGGTGTGTGAACCAAACGGGATGCTGAAGCTGTTTGGAATTCAGATAGTTTCATGAGAGGTGTCACTCTTCCAAAGGTGACATTCCAGATTGGAAAAATACATTAAATAAAATATCCTTATTTTCCATAAAATAGAAGTTTTCACCATTATTTAGAAACTTAATTTTGGAAATTTTTTTAAGATGTCATTTCTCACAAACACTCACATTTTACTGTAATACAGGCAGAAGGGACCTCCCCATGCACCGTGTTTGTGGTCAATTCCTCTTGATCTATTTACAGCGCAGCAGCTCTTGGCAGCTTTTTCCCTTAAGTCACCCGGTTCCCTCAGTGCTGGCTTCACTACTGGGGAACTACACCGTGAACGAGCAGAGCTGTAACATGCCTGCCCACACCCAGGCGCCTACGCTGGAATTCTGCGCTACAGAATTCCAGGCTAAAGATCTTTCAAAAAAAATTAGTTGTTGATTTCTCACAATCAGTTTGATTGTTTAAAATGAAGCTTTGTTTGGTGTTTCTTGTTTAAAAAAAACCCAAAAACCACCACACAAACCCCAGTATTTATTTTCCCAAGCTGTGTGGGTTTGCTAACATTTAAAAAAATAAACAAATTTGTTTTGTTTATTAACATACACTTCTGTTTGGAAACAGCACGTATAAACCAGAATTTGCCATGTAACTCTAAGGCAATGCTGGCATTCACAGGAGGGGGGAATTTGGGAACAATTTGCCTCCTGTAATAGCAGACGCACCACAGCTCACCCCCAGATTATGGCAATTGAGCCGGGCAAAGGCTAGAAAAAGTACTGATCGGTCACACTGAGGAGTGAAACCCTGCTCTCCAATCAGCAGGCTACAGGTCCCCTCCGAACGAGGCAGCACCACCCAAAAGATCACTTTTCTCATTCCCAGAACTGGTGTTTGAGCAGATTGCTCCAAAATGTGAAATATAATTAAGCAGAACATAAGTATCAATTAAGCTCTATTTGCACAGAAGAAACTGCTCAAAAAATATTGTTCCAATACAGATCCTGATTTTTCAGTAGGACATGAGGAAGTTTCCTGAAATGCATTTGCTCGTCTGAGACTGTGCAGTACCAGCTTTGGGGAGCTGAGAGCAGCAGACCTGGGCTGCAGCTCCAGGAGCAGCAGTTATATTCCCAGTGAAGTGACCAACAGCACCTTCTTAATGTCCTATTTTCTGGTTTGCCATGAAGCTGAACAAGAAGAGGGTCTTCAGAACGCTAATGTAAATGGACAGTGCCCAAACACCCTTCTGCCACCAGTGTCTCCTTAAATACAGCCTTAAATATATCCTGAAACTTCCTGCACCCATCCGAATCTGTCAGCCACATCTTGAACTGTCGTGCACATAACAGCATATAACAGCTATACCTCAGGTGCTTGTTTCTCCGTGTACACACCACTGCCTAGAACTGAGGGCATCAGCTCGCTGAAACTCTTCATCCAAATAAAAGTTGGCTCCTGACTAATTAAAAAAATAAGGAAAACCCACCCAACACACTAGATTATTTGGAGACTCCAGTGAGACTCCTGTATCAAAGCAATAATCCATTTGAAGATACTGAGCAGAGACTTTTTCTTACAAGGAAATAATTTTGTCTTTCACCAGGGCCATTCATGGCCCATGGTTATGCTTCCAAGAGCCACACACACAGCGACAGGTCACTCTGCTAAGGTCAAGAAACCAAAGATACCAGCACCACGTGCCCAATACACCAGCACCACATACCAAAGCGGGGGCAGAACTGAGCTAGACCTCCCTGAACTCCCATGCAGGAGCCAAACCACAAGCAGTTACCAGCCAGGCAGCAAAGCAAAACAGGCAGAGCCAAAACCTTGCAGACCTTGCAGGGTAGGAAAGTTTTGGGAAACAATCAACAGCTTAATAATTTGCAAAACTTGGCCCTGGGGCAAAAGGGTGATGGGACAAGCACAAAACTTGTTCCCATTTTTCTCTGTCGTTGTTCTGCTTCTCCTGGCAAGGCAATAAGGGCTGTCACAAGGGTCACCACTGAGAGACACAACCTGCCTAGGATGTGGATGCAACCAACGGCACACTTGAGTCGTCACTGTGAAGTCAAACCAAATAATTATTTAAAACTTCACCCTGCTGAAGTCAGAAGCTTTAAATTCCACCGATTTGTCTAAGGATCTTTCAGCTTCTGAAACACGCATTTTCAGAGGGGAAGAGGAAGGCCGTGAGGTTTATAGTTTCACAGGCTGAGGCCTGGCTTTGATCAGCCCCCTAAAAACACTGGCAAGTTCAGAGATGCGGTCTGTTTTCGGAAGGCCACACCAGAGAGTGATTTGGGGCTAGTAAATGTCAGTGCTTTAAACACCAGAGCTGTTCTGGTTGACCACATCCAAGGACTTCGACAGGCAGAAAAAAAAAAAAGGACACAATTGAGAACATGACCAATGCCAGAACGCAGCTTATTAAATTTTCATGCTGACTCTGATTACTTTCATTTCGCAACACAGATGTGCAACCAGGATGAGGAGATACAGTGCCCATGAGTACTGGGAAATGGCTGGCAATATGAGCAGGACTTGGAAACCAGTCACTCGGAGCAAATGCTGCTCACGTGTCACTTATCAGCTCTTACCAGGGACTTGATTTTAAAGAAGCCATGAAAACATTTTAATACATTATCAACATAATGCTGAGCAGCAGCTCTAATCTCGCCTGTACGAGCAAATGGCGCAAGAAACAGGTTTGGATGGACATGCCATGGTCAGTAAGCTCACCCCAGTATCAACCAAGAGAGCTGCCTGCGCAAGGAACCCTTCGGCTCCGTCCCTTTTGCTCAGGGCTCTGTCACCAGGGTGCCACAGGACCATCAAGAAAGGGAAGAGGTAACCAAGCCCCACAACCTGTGTGTTGATGGGAACTCCTGGTCTGGGATCTACCTAGGGAAGCCTGGCCTGTCTGTGTGAGTGCTCACACCTATTTATTTCAGGGAAGAAGAAACATTGAGCTTGAAGTACTTTAACTGGAGCATGTGAAGAGTGAACAAGGGAAATTTCCCCTTCTGAATGCCTCAGATTTCATCTTGTAATTTCAATTCCCTTTTTAATCGTCTACAAGAAATTTAATAAAGCTCTGGCCTAATCCCAAAATAATAAAAAAAATTGAGATTTAGAGCTTTGCTCGTACAAAGACACATAAAGGGACTCTCTGCAGTTGGAGCCAGGGTGTGTGGCCAGCCCTGCTCCAGCACCCGGGGGCCACCCCTCCTTCCCTGGAGCAGCCCCTTCCAGCCCCGAGGCGCAGGGACGGGCCCTGCTGCCCCTCCTGGCTTAGGGAGGGGTCCAGCAGCTTCACCTTCCTCTTCTCTCCAGAGCCAAGCTCGGTGCTGTGGGCGCAGCCACGGTCCCTCGTCGCTGGTGGGCAGCGCGAGTGGCTGCTCTGCTCCCCAGGTCCTGCTGCTGGGGGGGATCGCAGTCTGTTACAGCACTGCTGTCAGGAAGCGTGGTGGACAAAGTGAACAAATTAAATGTTTTACTCTTTCCATGGTGTGAAACTTCCTTTTAAGAGAGAAAGGATTAACTGTTTAAGTAGTTAAATTAATTAGGATTTAATTAAGATACATTTGGACATGCATCCTCAATTCGAGGTTCCCATGTGCGGGTTTAGGAATCACGGGAGAGGGATTAAGGTAATGTTAATTTTGTTCCGTTTATATTGACTGTTTAAACAGCTATCCCTTTCCAATTATGAGTGCCTCTAACTCAATTTCTTCCAAAAGTGCAGCCTTACCCTGAAATTCTCAAGGATGTTCTTCAGCCAAAAGAAATGTCTCCCCCTTCCACTGTAAATTTATTCAAGACAAGTGAAATGATTCCAGATTTCAAAACATGACATGTTGGAGTAGCTCTCTCGTGCTTCCTGCAAGTTCTTGAAAACACGGAGGCACCCAGGCAAACACAGGCAGCTCGACATTTAGACAAGTGATGCTGCACATCAGTGCGAGGTGGTTCAGCAACAATGTGAGTTGCTGGACACAACTCTCCTTTTGGGACTTACTAATAACAACATGTCCACGGTAATTTAGCAACTCAGTGGAAAAGGTGAGCAAGTTTTAACATCCCAGCAGAGCAAAACCTTCCCAGAGACTGCCCCGGAGCTCACATCAGGAAGGAGAACAGGAAGCACAGCTGGCTGCTCTTTACAGACGGTATTAAAAATGCTTTCAAAAATCCACCCACAGGACTCCAAACACCTTTTGTGTAGTGATGAACTAAGCTATCATTAATGGCATAAGTCAAAGAACAACCAAAAAGTTGTTCTTTAACCTGGCCGTATCTCTTTAAAATGAATGCTGTTCTCTGTTTAATGACTGTAATTTAAAGACCCACGGGGGGGGGAACCCACCAACTTATTTTGCTTTCTGCTGCAATGAGAAGCCACATTTATATAACAAAAATTTACCACCATTATTTATCAGCAGGCAGAAAGCTTCTGGGTATAATAAAAATTTGGTACATAAAGCTGCAGCTGCCTGAGGAGAGGGGGAATTAACTGTAATGAAAGTGGTTTGAAGAGCATCGCATCACATCACTTTAAAAATACCAAAAAGAAGCAAGAGGACAAAGGCAGATTTTCTGATAATTAACAAAATAGTAACTGTTCTTTCTGCTAAATTCTCATATGAAAACAAAATACAAGTTTTATTTTCATCTTTGTGTTTCAGATGTGTACCTGGAAGGAGCGTTTTCTTCTCCACATTGGCCAATATCGCACCTTGCAACAAGCAGCGATTTTATTGGATGAGGATGACTTTTGCTGGTCATCTACACGAGCGGTCAGCTCTTGAAGCACAGCTAACCTCCTTACTTGCTCCCTGGAGATGAAGGAGCCCAGCTCACAAAGCTTCACTCAGGAAAATAATTCCAGTAACTCCTAGAAAAACAATCATTTCCCTTTGCAATGCAGCTGCAGGAATGAAGAAACTAGGTGGCCTCAAGGAGCAGGGAAACCCTAGCATGAGGTGACGCATCTCGACCTTTTTAATGTATAAAATTCCGGTCACAGTACATTTACAGAAGCCAAAATACACTATTACTGTAGGATGCAACTCAGACTCACCACACTGGTGGTTCCTTGCACGGCTACTCAGCAGCTAGCCAGAGCTTCGCTTCTAAGACTGAAAGGTAAGTTGCTAAACTTCACTCTGAAATTAATTCTGCATGGCCAAGTTATAATTAACCAAAACTCTCTAAACAGGATATCCAATTTTTAAATTTTTGTTCCTGAAGTTATCTTTCTCCTTTACT
>NW_010400993.1:60230-66763 GCF_000710305.1 Buceros rhinoceros silvestris
CTTTCCCTATGGAAAACTGTTCAAGGTTCACAGCAGATAAATAAGAAGTCAAGTATGGACCTTGTAGATGAGTTTCAGCCACATCCCAGCCAATAAAGCTGGCAGTAAAGCCTTCAAGGTACAGGTGGCCTTGAAATTAAAAAAACCATTAAAAAATCATGACATTATGATGAATCTCGGTGCATGACACTACAGCACAACACAATGATTACATGGCAAACAGGACAATGTTTAGATTATTGTTGCAAATTACACCCATTAATCACCATGACCAGCCTAGATCCTAGCATTCTTCAAGATAAACTGCATTTAATTACTGATCCTTTATTATAATTAATGTTATATATTTGTATTTAGTCCACCACGCAGCCCAGACGTGACTCCTGACAGACAGCCACGAATAGCCCAAACCCATCACACAGTTCCAGTACGAATTGTCACACGTTCTGCCAAAAGCAAGAGTCTAGTTAAGTCTCTAGGAAAGGAACTAAGCCAAGTCCCCAAGATTCCATAGTAAACAAAAAGGTTCCCTGCCGAACAATTCCAGCTAAACACCATTCAAACAGCTATAGTCACACCCGAGTCAGCTACTTCTACCTTCTTTCAAGTTCTACAGCTCCCAGCAAAGGGCGCTGGGCTCCCCGCGGTGCTGCGTGCTCTGATCTTCACAGCGCTCGGCCCAAAGGCAGCGGAATCTGCTCCACTACGTCCCCTTTCTGGAAGGCTAATTATGGGTCTTTTTTTCCGCTCTCCACCAGCGGATTCTACCTCAGTAACCCCTGGGCAGGTTTACGGTTGGCAAAGCTGTGGAGTTTTGAGAATAAACTAGCTGGATAGCTTTGTCCAAACTTCACTATACTGGGTCTGCTGCAGCTTGGTTACAACCAGCACTACCCCAGCTGATGCTCTCCAGCATCTCACTCAACAGAAAATGGAAATTTATGAGGTACAGACAGAGCTCAAAGGGACAGGTACTCTCCTCACTAATGTAAACCAGGAACAAGTAGAAGCCAGAGGACTTCAGGTAGAGCCACTGAAATATGAGGCAGCTTTTAAAGTAAGTTCCATCCTTTTATGCTCACCCAGCATCGCTGGGATTGCTGTCGTTGTCTAAAATGCAGCAAAACGACACATTGGTATTCCAACACTGGAACTGCTGCTCCTCGGAGGTGCTGCGTTGTTCCCTGCTCCCACCATTTCTAGAGCTGGAGAGGGCACCTGGAAGTCAGTCCGGATGAAGCCTCCGTGCGCACTCTGCATTTCGAAGGGGTTCTGTAGCCTGCAAGTGCAGAGCCTTGCACACAGAATCCACTTTCTGTGCTATTACCTATCTTAGAAAGTTTCTAATGCTGTTAACATTGCAGAGGGCTTTAATTCTGAAGGAGGTACAGTGTCAGGGTGGGTGAAATGAGTATCTTCTGGCATCTTCCAGACAACTAATTATAAATTCTTTAAATTATTACAGAGTTGTAGGGATGTGAATTAAGTTTTCAGCAAAAGCAGATAAAAACGGGGTCTGGAGGAACAGATTTATATGTTCAGCCACAAGCAGTCTCTGGTAACATCATCACACCCTGCTAGAGAAGCTTTTCAATCATTTATACATTAATCCACCACCAAACACTAGCCCCATTGTGCTGCATATACCCACCCTGAAGAGCCTCCGTGCCTGCCCCAAACTCTGCCATGGTCCAACTCCGCGTGAAATGTCTCGATTATCATCTTGCAGCTCACTGCAAGTGTAAACACATATTTGACACCAGCAGAATTTAAGAGCTTCTGTCTGTATTATAAGTTGCAGGTCTTCACAGATATGATCCTTTTTGTTTTTTACTGTTACTTCTGTAAAACTGTTGATGCAAAGGAACAAATAGGCACATAAATAGTGCTCTGAAAAAACTTAACTGGTGAGAAATAAAATAATCAAACTGGTAATCATCATCAAAGTACTGTATTTCCAGAACAGGATGAGAAGAAAATTAAAGGAAGGTCCATTTTGCCTTCAGACAAACAACTCCCTGAACACTTTCAGCAGGCAAAGAAGTTCCCTTAGAGGGTTGTCTTCATCACCAAGACCTCACACATGGGACTGACTTCATGGCGAGTCACCCAGCAGGACAGTGGCCAGACAGGACTAAACCCCAGATCTTTTCAAGCCTCACCCTGAATTTCACTTCTCAGACAGCACTTCAGGTGATAACCTCATCAGAAAGAAGGGAAACACCATAAACAGCTGGAGTAGGTATGTTCCGCTGGTCTGTTTGGATTTCTAGATTTGATAAAAACTATTTCAGCACGTCCTCTCTGTCAGAGTGCCTGCTGCACAGGAGCAAGTCGCCACATTAGACAGATGAAAGCAGACAGAACACAATATTGTCCCATCAGGACAGGCACTCAATTACTCCAGAACGCACGGTAATACGATCAGTGTACTGCTGTAGGAGCCTCCAAGGTGTACGAGCAATTGTCCAGCTGAAAGGAAGAGAAAAATGGCATCACCTTGCCAGGACCTGCGTGTCACAAAACTGGGTACCTGAAGTAGCTGAGGGAGAGGAAGGATCAACAGAGGTATCTGAGCTGCTTCCAAGCAAAACTAGCAGACATTTCAACACCTTCAGAAATGTTCTGAAGTTTTTTTCCAAGGCCAAGTGTGTCCAAAGTATTTTCACAGGGGGACAACAACCCACCACTTCCTCATCTTCACCAGTCAAAGAAACGCTGCATTCAGACGTAGCTCAAAACCAAGACATCCATTCTAACCCCTGCAATGCAACAGGCTCTCACTGCACGGAAATGAAACCTCTCGGCACCCAGACAGACTTGGATTTTCCTTTAAAACATCCTCAACTTGTGTCTCTAACTTGCTGATACATTTTAATTAAATTTATCAGCAAAGATGTGCTTCGTGAAGATTGTATCTATCCCTCTAAGGATTAGCAGATAAGGACAATTAGAGGTTAGACAGGATCTTTCACATCTGTTGACACTCTACAACTTTGCTGCGGTGGTATATTTGAAAAAAAAAAAAAAACCACCAAAACTTCCTGCAAAAATGAAATCCCTCCAGATTACACTTAAAACCTCTGCTTTGTCCTTCAAGAGGTTGGCTTTTTTTATTAAATTGTTTTGAAAACACTCTCCTGCTCAACAAAGTAACCTGCACGGACCTGACACACAATCCTGCCTGAATCCTCCATCATCCAACTGCTCTTCCACAATACATAAGAGAGGTCTTGAAGGGGAAGAGACAAAGTGAGGGGACAGAAGAGCAGACTCACCAAGGGTACTCAGTTTGATCTGTACCGATCAATCACAGACACTACAACATCTGCCACGCAGCCTGACATCTCTAACTTCTGTAGCCACCGATTCCATAGATTGTAAATTAAAAACAGCTTCGACAGCCTCTCAGAAATAAGCTTTGCACAAGGACAAACTCATCTTCAGCGCTGCTGCCACTCAGCTTCAAAAGTGCCCTGTGTGTATTTTTCCTAGCCCACACACGCTTTCCCTTAAAACAAGCATCTGCTTTGCAGGCACTGCCCATGCCCAGCTCTGCGCCCTTCTCCTCGTTGACTGCATTTATCCCCCTCCTCACAATGTGACGTGAGGCGAATCCACGGGTACAGCACACTGCATCAAACCCTGCCTCAGGCATGCTGTGCTTCCCGAGCGGAGAGGCTGCCTGCGGCTTCCTGTTTTGCAAGGTGGGTTTGATGCAGCATGTTCCAGCCCATGGTCTCTCTTGCAGCTCTGAAGAACAGGTAAAGCATAAGCTCCTCCTCTCCCAAAAATATGCTAGAACAGCTTATCATCTACATGTTTTATCTTGGGAAAAATGAAGCCAAACAGAAATCCTTGCAAGGCAACTGAGGATATCCATCAAGTTTTCTGCAATTCTATTCAATTTATTTTTAAGTAGTCTACAGAATATTAACATCCTTCTACCCAGCAGATAAAGTGATGGACTTAGGGAGGGAGTCTGAAGGAGAGAGGCAAGATACATAAATAGGTACAAAACTCACGTACTGTTGCATTTTTATATCCATTGGGAATTATCAGAAGCACAGAAATCACGGAATTCTGGTCTGTGATACATTAAAAGTGTTGCTGTGGTGTATTGGTTTTGCATACCCTTTAACAAAGGCCCAGGTAGTCCCCTTTGAAGTTACACTCAGTTACACAACTAATTAAGATCGTTATCTAGCTGATTCATCACTATGACAAAGGTCTGCACTTTTCAAACCATTAACAAACTTCTAAGTCAGCTCAACACCCAAGTTCTTCAAACACTAACGCATAAAGCGCAATAAGCACTTCTACTTCACAGCCAGAAGCTTTTCATCTCCCCCTCCAATACCGAAAGCACCCCCCTTCCTGCTGCTGGCCATCTGCTGCAGAACTGCATGGGGGGCACATCCACACTCAGCCACGCTCGCTCCAGAACCCCTCCTGCAGCCCGCTGTGCTCGGGCTCTCTGCTGACGGCACATCTGTCCATTTACGGAACGTGGGCTCTGTGCTTTCAACAGGAGGTGGCTGTTGCTCCGTTTTCTACACCGTCTTACCTTGCTCCTGTACCTGTCACAGTTACACCCTGCTGCACCCTCTTCACCAGAGCACAAATGGTGACCACCGCAGTAGCATTTCTTAGCCTCCGCGCTGCCACATGCTGCACATGGAAATGCTCTTGTACAAACGGACTAAAAATAAAATCCATATCTATTCAATCAGAGATGTTAAAGCAGAATGGGAAACACGGAATACATCCTGCGAGATGACTGGCTGACTGTCACCCCGTGACAGTCCCACAAAGCGTTACGGATGGCAGACTGAACACTAGCAGAGCTGATCACTTCAGCAGCAGGTGTAAAACAGAGGTAGCGCATCTCTCTCACATGAAAGAGGAGGAAGGGTAATTTCAGTTGGCTGAAATTACCTGTTAGTAATTGCGGATGGACAGTGTGGACTCCTAAACAGAGTCACACATCAAAAATGCACTGACCAGAATCAAGCAGCCACAGCCCGATGCAATTCGTTAGGAGCTGTACCTCCAATAAAAAAAAGTCACTCGAGGCACAGGGAGGGTTTGCCAAGGAAAACAAAGTGAGCCAGCATCCCCTGCTTTCAAGTTTCTTACACAGCATTAGCACCTCGCTGTAATCAACCCAAACCAGGGGGTCTGGACCAGCCATTCCACGGGATGCCTGTGGGGAGGTGACACTGCACCAGCTCTGCACTGCACAGGAAGGGAACAGTATCTCAGCCAGAGTCTCTGAAAGACAATCCAAACCACAGGCTCGCGTGGGATGTCTCCCATCATATTCCCATCCTGTTCTCTTTCCTTGCTTCCCAGCACTCATGATCACTGTGTTTTCCTTACCTTTAGGAAAACAGTGAAACCAAAGGCAGTTTGGTCCTGGAAGGGACAAACAGCTAAAGGAGAGGGAAGAGTTACAGGACCGTGTAATTTTTTTGCCTTTCACATCAGTTCTGAGGAAATATTGGAACAACCAATGATGTATGCTTACAAGAGTGGGCTATTGAATTGTCAAAACCAGAACAGAATAAAACTGAATTGACAGAGCACGGGATTTGATTGTGCACAGGAGAGATATGGAGGAGGCAGTACCTCTTCATCTGAGTAATACTTCTTGGCCCTGTCTCACATATTCTCCTCTGGAAGCCGGGGAAAACAACGGTCTACAGAACTGCCCTGAGGTAGGTGGCACCTGGCTGGAAAGCTATTCAGAGGACAGCTCAGCATCCAAACAACAGGGGGGCCCAAGCGCAACTGGGTCTCGTCATGGTCAATGTTATTTGTAACCAGGCTGGATAATCAAAGAGAACAGGTATCATCCCAGTGGAAAGGGCTGTGGGACACCGTCACCGATTTGAGAAAAGCCCTGAAGGTAACTCAGGGGAATTCAGTAAAGGCAAATGCAAGGGGCTGCAAGTTTGCCAACCAAATAAACCTCACAAATTCAGCTGGCCAGGAGGTCCGCACAGTACAGCGGGTCAGAAGCTGAACACAAATGCCTGGTCTCCTGTTGCTGCACAGACAACAGGCACGTCTCCACAAGTACAAACAGGAACGCACTTTGCCAGCCACATGAAATAATCCCTCTGCTGCAGGCAGAGGCAGTTAGGTCACAGCTTCAAGAAAGACACACACTTCTGGTGAGAACAATGAAAACAAGCAGAGGCTAAATCACATAACAAACACAGAAAGACCAAAAGAATTAGAGTTATTTAGACTAGTGAAGAGGAACCTGAAAGAGCATAAACACTCTTTGCAAGGCATGAACAAAGACAAAGGAAAGCATCTGTTCTCTGTGTCCACCGGTGGCCTGAAGACAAACCGTGAGTCTGCCATGCTGACTCAGACAGGTACAACCCTGCTTTGAGGCAGGAGGGTGGACACCTTCCACATTTACTTTCCCCTGATTTTATGAAGCATTTAAATATTTTTCCCATAAAAGCTTCTCTGCATCCCCCCTCCCCCCCCCCCAGCCGTTGAAACCTCCAGCTTTG
>NW_010400993.1:66792-69313 GCF_000710305.1 Buceros rhinoceros silvestris
CCTGTTTTGAGGCAGGGGGGTGGCCCCCTTCCACATCTACTTTCCCCTGATTTTATGAAGCATTTAAATATTTTTCCCATAAAAGCTTCTCTGCATCCCCCCCCCCCCCCCCCCAGCAGTTGAAAGCTACAGCTTTGGCTCTGACAGGTGAGTCTAATGCCTCAAACGGACTTTCAGCTTTGGGTGCTCGTGGGATACTTGTACCCGCTGATGCTGACCTTCAAGTAACTGAACTAACTATCATGTCTCACTCAAGGAATTTGTTAGATAACCACAAAAGTTACGAAGTTTCAACATTATTGAGTATCTCCATGAGAGAGAGGACCAGCCAGTGACTTCAGCATTACTGGTTTTACATACGTAGTTTGCATTAGTCTTACTTGAACACAGAAATTCAAGCAAGCAAAGAGAGTAGGCTGGGAGGATGGGATTCCCCAGGGGAAGAGGGACTAAAAGAGCAGAACTTCAGGTCCAGCAACAGGTTCTGTAAAACAGTGACATTTAGCACAGCTTGATAAGAAGCAGAGGGACATTAACGTGACAAAGCTGAAAGGACACAGCAGCACTCCGCTGAGCAGAGCCAGTCCACACAGCTTTGCTCCTTGAAGGGCTGTCCCCTGCAGCCCTGCAGACACTGGGTTTGAGAGCCCCACGACCCTGATGACGCTGCAAGGGGTGATGAGGAACAAATCCCTGCCAGAGTGCACAAGGAGGCAGGAGAGCAGCCGCAGTGCCAGTGCAAGCAGCCTACGTACCTAGATTAGATCTGAAAGCCAGGGAAGCATGACTTGAAGAGCAGAGGCAAGCTGATAAATGATAAGAAAAATAAAAACTGGTCTGCGCATGTACAAACACATGGAGCAGTTTTACACAGTCACAAGGGGACACAGGACAGAGCTGTGAAACTGGGGAAGCTTTACTACAACATGAACATAAATGAGTAAGAAATTATTATTTCAAGAGAAAGGTTAGCAGTAGAGCAACTGCGATAACTGAAGTCCAAACAGTCGAGTAGTGCGATACGCTCCGGTAAACACCCAGCCATGAGCAATTACAGCTATTAACTGAATCACTCACAGATCCAGAGGGCTGGGGCAGAATCTCTGCTGCTAAAACAACCCCCTTCTAGTTAAAAGGTTTGAATTGCCTGTCTGAAAGAATGCCGGACACTAAAAGCCTCAGTGTTAAGACAGCAATGGCATGAACAACTCAAATTAAGTTCCTCAGGGAGTGCAATGACTGTAATTAATCCACAGTGTCAGAACCTCTCCCACTCCTTAGCAGAGCTGAAGTGGAGTGAAGAGCCACAGAACATCAGAAGCTGCTGTCAGGAGCTAATCTAGAGAGACTCCTTAAGCACTAGCAACTGCCACCAGGGCTGGGAAATCAGAAGGTGACGGGCAGCAAACAAAATTCACTATATCCCCAATGGGGAGCCAATAGCTCAGGCTGTATCAATGCTACCAGTCTCCAGGCGCTTCTGCAACAGACTGTCTAATGAGCCTGGGGCTATTTAATTGTGTGAGAGAAGAAACCCTGAAAGCTGCAACAAATTCAGAGATTTCTTTACAGGAAGCATATAGTAATTAGTCAGAATAATTTTCTAAAAGCTAAACAGAAATAGATTACAAACACATATAGCACATTTCCCCAGATTTATGTGGGCAAACCCCTGTGCAAGGAGAGCAGGCAAGGTATCAAAACCTGGGAATCCTCAAGTTAATTTGGCTGCACAGCCCTATGTCTGTCCTCTCACGGGGACATCCACCTTTCCTTGCCACGAGCTGTCCTTAAAATACAGAAGTTCACCTGGGGCAGGGCCAGTACAAGGCTACATGCACCTGAGAAGGGTGGGGAATATTCTTATTTCAGTGGCATATTGCAACATATCACGTTCTATTATACAACTATCTGGGGTTTGCAGAAGTGCAATTGAGCAATCCTTAAGGCTAAAATTTGTCTTCCTTAAAATATTAACGACCTCCTACTTTGGAGGTTCTATAGGTCCCTGCCTTTCCTATTAAAAAGTTGTATTGGCCCCCGCCAGGAAGGCAGCTACATGAAACAATGAAAGTCATTTTCTGAATCTTTCAGAAACATTTTCTTTTTCAGTCCCTTGTATTTAAAGGTAAAATTGTTTAATTTGCATTGTACTTCTCTGCTCATCTGAGTGAGCATGGCAAAGGTAGGAAAGTGCCATAGTGGAACAGAGTGCAGAACAACTCGAGAAACAAAAAAGATTACAGCCAGCCAGCAACTACCATCAGGTCCACTGTATATTTAACAAAAAGATGGCAAATAATGGGAAAGAACAAAAGAGAAACCACATCAAGGAAACCAACAGAAGCAGGATCCTGGAGGGTGCAGCGCACAGGAGCAGGCGCCTGCTACCCTGCGCTTCAGAGAGGATGCACTGTAATCACAGACTGCATTTTTGTAACACCTCTCACTTCAGCCCTTCACAGAGTGAGAATAATCGTGATTTTTATCTTCCCTATGAGGTAAAGACTGATTGCAGGAA
>NW_010400993.1:69398-76568 GCF_000710305.1 Buceros rhinoceros silvestris
GCCAGGAATGCAACAAACGAAGGAGTTGGCACAGTGGGGAAAGGAACTGGACTCCTGTGTTTGTGTACTGCTCCTACCTCTGCCAGCACTGACACTAGTGGGGCACCTCAGGCGTGCCTCCCAGCACAGCACCCCTCACCCAGGCTGCCCAGCTGCTTCAGGGGGCTGATTGCCAGGGGTGGAGGTTGACACCGGCTCCGTCTCTGAACAGGCTGGGGTGGCAGAAAGAGAACATGTGATTTCTGACTTGGGTGACGACAAATCTGTACAAGGATTGGAATTATTGAAAAGACGTCACTGGGCATGCTGTAAAGAGATGTGCAGAATCAGCTCCAGCACAGCCTCTGCACCCTGCAGCACTAATGGGCTGAAACCAGCCTTTTAGGTCCTCATTGCTGAGCACCTTAACAGGGGATACCCTGGAGAAAAAAAAAAAGAGATGCCAGTTTTCAGTCTGCTCAAACCTCTCCCCTCTTTCCCCCCTCTCTAAAGCAGGTTTGAATTCCCCTCTGAAGCTAGAGGAAAGGACATGCTCTCACAAGAGCTTTTTATAAGCATATCCCTAACCCACATTTGGATGAACCAGTGCCTTATCAAATGATGAGAACAAGCCAGAAGATACACTTCACTGCAGGTCAGCAGTGGGCAGTGAGCGTCTTTGCAGGGCTGGGCTCATGGAGCCAGCGCAGGACCTCTGATCTCCTCGTGCAGAACTGATCTCCTCCCCAGAAGCTTTCACCTTTGGTACTTACTATTACTTAACACCATATAGCGCCTGAGATTTGGCTCCAGCTATTCCCAGCCCCAGCACTCGCAACAGGCAACAACAGTACACTTGGAGGTGACCAGTTACCAGATTATAAATCTTCCCTCTGCGATTACTTCGGATCTGAACACAGACAGAGATCCTGCCTCAGGATTCAGCCTGTCTTGGTTTGAAACCCGCTGCTGTCAGGTGAAGACACTGTAAGGAACAAGCCTCTGCGACCAAGGTCTGAATTACCTTAAGGGTTACTTGATACAACAGTAAATGTCCATCTCCTCTCTCCATATACCATCATGTACTGGACGCACCACATGAAAACAAGTGCCCTGAGAAAGACTCAGAAACCCTTATTCCAGTGAGGTCACTGGGAACCGGCTTTAAGCCCCCATTCTCCATTGGAGGTCATATTACAACTACTACTCTCAGCAGCAACTGAAAGCTACCTGTTGGCAGTATATTTCTGACGTACTGCTGAATTATGTAGACTCAGAGGAACAACCTCTGAAGCACGAGATACTGATTTGTAAATTTATTCAATCAAGAAAAAAATATTTGCGTACCTGCTTCTAATCTTCTGTCCTAAAATACATGCCTACAACTCAAGAAAGCAGGCTTGCCAGCACTAAAAATCCCAATATACTTGGTGGTGTATTTTACTCCATTTATTTTTGGAGTTTTGTACCCTGCCATAGGTATTACCGACTCAATCTGAACTAGCCCAAAAGCACAATTCATGTTTTCTCTGGATCTCTCTAATCTGAAGAAATATGATTTATGAATGCTTCAAGGGTACCTGCGGGATGGATGGATGTTCTGCAAAGAAGCCGGGTTAAAGCCAAACTCAAAGCAAATGTACAGCCAGAATTTACTCTCACTTTACAGAGAATTTTTGGTCTCCATCCATGAGTTAGTATGAGGCTGCACCAGATGCTTTCCCAAATAATACATAACACATAAAATTGTTTGTGGGTGCATTGCTGCACTAAAGAAAATCACTGTTCAACTCAGCCCGCTCTTTCGGATGAAGTTGTGTGCAGCTCTTAGGAGCTGGGCACCAACCTAACGAGACTGCAGCAGCCCGCTGAATCCCCAAAAGATAGAAGAGCGAAGGAAAGATAAAGCAACAAATCATCAACATTTCTGTATCTATTAGGGTCATAAAAATCTGCCCCCTGCTTTGCAGAACTGTGCTCTTTAGTTCAGCAAATTTTGCCTCAACTGCATCTAGACATGACCCCTGGGACATTTGAATGAAGAATTCTAGAAATACAAACAGCACACCTAGCAAAGGTCTGATCTTACTGGAGCTCTTCTGCTTGGCTGAGTTTTAGGGGATCATTTCACACAGACCTGCTCCACCTGCATTTCACATGGAACAAAATAAATCAGAAAATCAGAAAAAATAAATACTTCCCTGTTGGTTTAGCACGTTATTAAAATCTGCTCAGCAGTTTTGGTTTGTGCTCGGAGATTAAACTGCCACTAATGTCTCTGTTTTCAGGTGTTTGCAGTGAAACCCCTGAATGAACTAACAGCAAGAACAGGACCTCACCTCTGGAACATACTGAACTGACGTGGTGGAACTGAGCAAACGTGGCCACAGCAAATCCTCAAACTTCACAATTTCCCAGTTACAGCCTACACTATTTCCCTCTCTGTAATTATTGCTTCTTATGTTAGACTAATGAAGAATCAGCACTCGGGTTTCGGTTTGGGGGGTTCTTTGAGAGTGAGTCTGTTTATTTGAGGTTTATTTTTCCTTAAACAGGACAAAGCAGCACTGTATAAATAAGCCTGTCCCATGCAGGTGGAGACAGAATAATTCTAGCTCAAAAAGGCATAAGAATACAGGCAATTTCAGTGTCTTATTTTACTGTTATTTCACACAGCCATGAAAAAGCACAGGGACTTTCCGCACAAACTTCCTGTTTATAAATAAAAAGCAGTCATCATTTCTAGTGAATATGAAGATGTTAGAAATATTGAAGTTGCAATATAAGCACCCCTGTGCCCCTCCCATCGCTGCCACTTTACACAAAGAAAACAGTTCAATGTCACCTGTAAAGGTTTCCAAGTGATTGCCACGTGCATTGCACTACATTAATGACTTGATATTCATGTTTGTGTTGAGACATGTAAGAAATTCCCAGCGCAGGTACAGAGTCAGAAGGGAAAAGCACAAGCTCATATAATTTAATGAGCACCAAATAAATACATCTTTGTCTCCGAGTGAACTATTTTGCAGCCAGAAATAAAAGAATTCCAAGAAAAATTATCCCAAAGCTCAAGAGGTTTATGGTATCCTGCTCCTTTAGCTGTCAGGCAGCGCATCAGCCATCGGGAACGACCTGGAGCAGTGACTGGGACAGAGCTCCTGCAGAGAGCCGGGAGACAGCACCAAACCTTCCACACCTGGACGGAGCGAGGGAGGCTCTGCGAGCTGCAGACAAAACGCAGCCAGAGCTGTTCTGTGAACACAAGTCGGGACGGTTTTCTCACTTTTGCTCTTTCTGCCTTTGAACAGACAAGCTTCTCCCCTGTCACATACTTGGCTTTACTGGGGAAACACTGGTGGGACTCTGCTGGGTAAAGGAACTGCTTTGAAAAGAGCAGTTGCTAATTACAGTCATTAGGTCTGGAAAGGAGGTATAAAAATGGTCTTGCGGTTAAGCAGGTAGCAGCGCAACTGCCTCAGCATTTGACTTGACAGTTTATTTTTAAGGTGAGTTTTGAAAAGAGCAGTTGCTAATTACAGTCATTAGGTCTGGAAAGGAGGTATAAAAATGGTCTTGCGGTTAAGCAGGTAGCAGCGCAACTGCCTCAGCATTTGACTTGACAGTTTATTTAAGGTGAGCATTTCTGTTGCCGTTATTTGAAATTAGTTGTCATTGTCAGAGATCTTAATTCATTTGTAATTATATAATTGAACATCAGTGACGTCCTAGGAGTAAGCTAAAAGCTCCCAAGACACTCATTTTGTAATGACGAATATCAACAGTCATGTACTGACAAATACATGCCAGTTTACAACTTCTCTTAGTCTAAATAAAATAACTCTTTTACTTAGGCCATTTTTCATATTTGCTCCTAATCCTGCAGAAAGATTTCTGGGATTAGATGACAGCACTCATTTTACAGTAGCAAGGTTAAAATTCCATCTGCTTTTCTTGCTGTTAACATTATCCAACAGAACATATTTAATACATAAATTTCATCTACTTTAATCTTTCATCAGCCTTAGCTTACTCATATTTTAAAGATAATATCGGAATAGAGAAACAAAGGTGTTTATGCTAAATTTTATCATTGCTATTTCCTTTGCTATGTACACTTGGCACAGTTACTGACCAAAGCACGAATACACTCAGTGACTTCGGGGTCCCTTTGTTTAAAAAAAAAAAAACCCACACAACTCAGCTGCTTCATCAAGAAGTTATTTCCTTTCAAAATTCAGTGATACCCACATCCCTTTATGAACAGACAATATGACCTCCCCCACGCTCGCTTAATTGTTAAAATACATTTGCTTTATCCAGCCAGGAAAACCTTTAAGAAAAAGTTCATGACATTGGCAATACGAGAGAGACCAAATCTTCCAGCTCAAGAGGTGAAAACAGAAATATTTCTCCCTAGGTTATTTTGCTGGAGTATCTGGAATAGCAAATACAGAGAAATGTTGTTTTAATCACATTCATTCCACCATGTCTTTAATCTGCAAATGTCACAACCGAGTGTTTTAGGTAGCCATATGAAATCCTGCACCTAATTATCAGCTGTACTTTCGCAAGAGAGACTTTGCTTTTTCCAGGTCGGAGCTAATTTATTTTCAAGAGAAAAAAAGAATTAACAATAAAGAAAAATTAATTAAGAAAATACATAAGGCAAAAAAAAAAATTGCACCTTCAGATCCTCCCTGGCTCCGGTAATACACCAAAAGCAAATAAAAGTCCTCACTAAAGCATAAAGCATAATTCCCTCTCACAGCCAGTCTGATTCTTAATAAAGATGAAGACAACACTGAGAACCGGAGCACTGACAGACAAAGCTTTCCTTCCCACAGCCCATCTGCTACCCACAGTGGCTTCGCTCAAACAGATTTAAACAAAAGTAAACAGCAGCTTGAAAACTTGGAAGTTCTCTTACCATCTGACAAGTCAATTAGCCCGAGGTAGTGCAAAAGTTTCAGAGAGGAGCACACCACCACCACGATCCCCAAAGTCTGCAGCCCCTCCGACTCGCCTTTAGTCCACATCCTTTAAGGCACCACACAGACACGTACTGGTGCCTGCAAACAACTGGCAGACATCGAAAGCTGAGAAATCTGCCGTTTGAGGCTCGTCTTCCAGCTGCTCAGCTCAGTGTACAGCACGTTTCCCTCTCCCCCCGCCTCATTCTCACACTCCCTCTGTTTCTCAACCTCTCCCCGTTTCCAGTTCTCTTCCCCACTGCCTCTCGCTTGGCTTTTAAGACATGCAAGCAATTTCTGTCCCTGAACAACTTAGTACTGTGCTGCTAACCTCAGCAACACCTCACCCAATTTTTTTTTTTAAATATCCATGATACCAGGCAATTTCTGGATTTGGGATTTTCTCTGTAATTCTGCCAGTGCAGATGGTTTTTGTCATGCCTCTTTACACCTGCACAAGAGAACATGGCACATTGTAGGGGATGAAAGGAAAGGTGCTTCTCTTATTCCCCCCCACCCCTCCCCACATGCCGGGCTACACACGAACACACTTCCCGCATACGTGTTTGTACCCACACAGAGCACAGGACCTACACAGCAACTCTGTTCGTAAGCAACAGCTCCAAGCTCTGCTCCTCTGGGTTGGCTGCTGGACAGCAAAGAGTGCATTTCGCTGGCACTGAACACCTACCCAGACTCCAGCGAGGACCAGGGCCGGCCTGGAACAAGCATCCTCTGCAGGCAGCTAAGGAAGATGGACAGATGCACTTTACACTTGCTCATCTTTGCAGTTTCACCAGGCTGCTGGCATGGGGTAGCGCTGCGGGGTGCTCTCAAGTTAAGCCAATTATGCATTTCTCCATTATCACCACAGATGAGTAAACACTTGGCAGGTTGAGGGTTTTATCAGGATGGCAGATGCAAGATTGCAACACCAGTAAAAGCTGGATTTTGCAAGCACACTATTCATGGAAGATGCTGATATGCCTCATGTGGGATGCTAAGGACAGAGATAGCTGATGCCTTTTATTTCACAGGGCTCAGGCTGTCATTGCCCTCATGGTGTTCCCACACTCCCACGCCGCTCCAGGAGAGCCGTCCCTTTCCCCACAGTCCCCAATGAGCAGGGCAGGCCAGCTTTCACCCTGCCATGCTGCCCCTAACCTCTTCTGATGCTGCCTCTGCCTTAACCTCCTGCACGAGGGGTTTTGTGCCCAGCTAGGTAATGCACTTGAATTGCTCAGAGATGTTCACATTAAAGCCAGGCTGGAGGTGCAGAGTACTCCTACACGCTTGAGTGATCAAGTCAACAAGTAATGAAGGCTGTAATTGAATTTGAGCTTTGTTTCTGTATGCAGGTGGCCAAGGAAGAGATCATGCTTGCAAATGTGTTATTCATGAGGGTCCTCTGTCATTGGCATCTACCTACCCAGAGCTCAATGGCATGGTATCAAAGCCACTTCTGCTGATGAATACTTCATGCCAAAGGGTTTTTTCTACTCTGTAGCATCCGCCCCATCAGGATTTCATTGCTCTGGCTGTGTGACTGGCTATGATACCACATTACGGTTTGAATTTCCCAGATAACACACTTAGCTTTAAAACTATCAAGGAACTGAAATTACTGCCCTGTCAAATCTCTTGGCCAAGGAGAAGAGAATTTGAAGGAGAAGCAAGTGATAAACAGACCTCAAAGCATTTAGATAAATCCTTGGTTTTATCACATCCTGTTTCCATTAAAGAAACCAAACACTATTACCACAAAAAATACCCTGAAACACAAAAACCTCCCATCACATTCAGTTTGGCCAGGCACATTTACCACAAAAATAACTCGGTTCCATCCTGTCTTTAAAAGAGATGGTTGACAGATTTACTGGGTGCCTGTCAGACTTTGCCCTAAGTTAACAGATCTTACTGAACACGTGGACTGGAAGAGCCCACCTTACTCACCCACTCATTCTTGGGCACATTATTTTCTTGCAGATACATCTAATCACAAAGCTTCTCCCCAGCAATGCGTGAACCTCCTGAATCTACTAATTGCCACAAAAAACAAACCAACCAAAACTAAAAAATGGTGATCTGATGAGCAGTGAAACTGAAAAAGGCTGGCTTCCTGCAAGTATGCCTTGCAATTCGACAGCTCTCCCACCATCATGTCCCACCTCAGCACCTTGTAACACCCTGCAGCAGCACCTGAGCAAAAGGTGTAGGG
>NW_010400993.1:76692-77193 GCF_000710305.1 Buceros rhinoceros silvestris
GGGGTAGGGAAGGGCATGGAAACGAGCTAGTTCCATTGTTCATGTTATTGCAGTTTATGCCAAGCCTAACATTTGTGATTCTCTTCTCTATGTTCCTGATATAAGCAACTGCAAAAGAACATTTGGTTTCAGTCCCTGGAGCCCTTGCTGCTTGAAGGCCTCAGATGGTGTGGTGCTGTGTAACTTGTTGTGGAAATTGCTGCTGGTTGCCTGACAGATCCCTCCATCCGTCCAACCCGTAAGCCACATACCGACCTACAGTTATGGTGCACAATTAATTAAATCAGTTTTCTTCTGCTATTTAAATATTCAGATCATCAGCAGTGACTGACTAAAGAGTTGGCTACAGATGCCTTACAGGAGGCAAATCCTACAGACGTAAATACTCAGCTGAGTTTTCCCCATCGTAAGAATTAATAATAATAAGCAATTCAGGTAAGAGACAACATCTTTCCTCAAAATTTTACCCCCTAGCTTGGCTCACTAGTTGCAGCAACACTC
>NW_010400993.1:77304-95016 GCF_000710305.1 Buceros rhinoceros silvestris
TCTTTCTTTACTGTAGAATTGAGCCAACGAGAAAAATTGGTTCTGTGATTTAAATCAAAGAAAGGCTACTCAGTTCAGCTCTCCAACAGAAATCTGCACAGAAATAGCAGATCACCAACTCGTCATCAAGGGATGGAAATATTAATCCAATTTATTATGTGTTTTATTTGAGTCACTCCTGGAGCAATGGGGGGAAAAAAAAAATCAAACCAATGCCAAATAAATAGAGGGATTCACTTCGTTATTTCTACAGAATAAATATTCTTCAGCCTAAAAACCATTCTGTAGATCTGCAGCAGCTTTTGGATCGATGCTTCCCAAACATTCGTAAATCTGCTGCAAAATACATACCGTTATCCTCAGAGAGGGTAGCTCAAGGGACTAAATGATTTTAACTAGAATCGCACATAAAATAAATAGCACAAACTAGAGCGCCTGGTTTTCTAGTACCATAGGCACTAGAACAAGAGGTCTTGTAGAACAGCACCTGGAAGAATATTTTTCAGTTCTATACAGACGAGGTTAAGCTCACTGGTGAAGCAATAAGCTTTATTTTTCTCCCCAAATCCCAAAAAAGAGGAATGTAAAAAGTCAAAATCTTAAAATACCAGATGCCTTGGAAATAGAGATGGATGTTCCTGCTAATGCCCGGCGTATGCATCTCCCTTGCAGCAAAAGGGGTTGAATGCCTCAATTAACTGTGAAAAAGGTTTATGCCGGGTATGCACAATGTGTGCCCCCGGGAACATAGGTAGGAACTTTATAAAGATCAATCGAAATAACGTGTAATGAAAAGGGTTTCCTGGTAATAAAAGAATTGCTATGATTAATCGTATCAATGATTTATGTAATCTATAAACAGCTCTTAAAATTGGTTGGGGAGGGAAAATATATCATAGGAAGGTGCAAAAAAAATCACAGCAAAACAGAAAATAACATTCCCCACAGCAGAGGCTTCCCCCAGTGACCAAGTGATTTGGAAGACGCTTGCCTGTCCGAAGAAGAGGACGTGTCTCCTCACTGTGCTTTCAAACAAATGCAGCGTGACATGTTCCCATTACCCATATCTTTCAGAAAACCCCAGTAGCGTTCTGTGATTAGCCTGGTACAAACCTCTAAATATTAAATTGTCAGTTTGATGGAAGAGTCCTTTGCTCTTGTGTTATGATAAAGAGTGAGCAGGACCACCTGACTGACTCTTCTTGTACTGTTCATTTTTTCAAACATCTCTAGAACCTCCCTGCTTATGAATCTTCTCATACTCAGCAGAAGTATCTTCCCAGTCTTCTCACACAGCTATTGTCCGTACATTTTCACTGCAGATCTCCACAGCCTTTCGACTTCTGTTGTATTTTAGAAATGGCATAATGAGATCATTCACAGTGCTGCAGGTGGCTACAGTATCAAAAGGATGAAATTATTATTCCATACATATTTACCTAATGTAATTTATTTTGTGCATGCATAAAGTCAGAAGTTTTTATTGTGGTCTTAAGGTAAACAAACCAAAATGAAAACTAGGTCTCTCTCATGAGCGATTTTAACTCTCCTACTCCCAAAGCAGGCTGCCCCTCTGGCAGCTTTTGACCAGCTTCCTGTGGTCCACAGTCATTCATCTGCCCTGTTCTCTGCAGGTGACTGAGCCCCTTTGGTGTTTCTCAGATGTCTCTGGATCTGTCTAGCCATAAGGTATTCATGCCATCTGCACAACGTATGGAGACAGAACCAGTGGCTGATAACCACTTCAAAAAAAGAATTATGCTGTGAGTAAATTAGCACATTTGGTATTTAAGTAATTGATGGTTTAGGGCCCCCACCTAAAGTACAGGCAACGCCCAGTAAAACTAACAGCCACTCAGCAACAATGAGCTCAGGTCCCTTCCCATCTGCACCACTACAATTCCACCCTGACCCCTCTACTGGCAAATTAATTTGGCTTCATACCACACTCGTGTTTGCCAGCGGTTATTCACCAGCAAGAAGTGTTTCTCAAAGTCCTGGCTAATTACTGGTTATTGTTTTTGTCACCAGAGGTACATTCTGTATAATGATAGGTGAACCACAAACGCCTCATTAGTTGGTCAGATAATACAGAAGTCTGAATGCTTCGCTATTAGAGCTGCACGGGGAGCTGGGAACAAGCTGCTCAGTTCCTCGGTCTGCCAGCTCCTCGCTGTGCAAGTGCAGGGAAGTAACCGGCCAGTGAACCCTTGTCCTGACGTATTATAAATCGTTCTGATATAACGAAACCAGCTATAATTCCATCAAAACTTTCCCTCAGTTCACTTCTTCTGAAGGAGCTACTATCTTTTCCACCAACATCTCCCAGCTTGCTGGCAACGGCAGGATGTCATTTGGTCTCAGGACCCATACTCTGTTTATGCAGAGAAGCACGAGAACCCCACACATCTCTCCTCTTAAGACACCCTTAAGAGGACTGCCTTGAACTTGCGATTCTCAGCCTTCTATGAGCCTATTAGCACAGTCCACACTGCCAACTTGGAAAAATGCAGCAATTCCAGAAATCCAACATGTCATGACTGACTTTTTCCAGGCCAGTTGGAGACAAGCACATCCTAACGCTGAAGTTACCACATACTGCTGAAGGGAGGACTTTGCTTTACTCTGCACCTCATGATGGAATCTGGTGAGTGTACACCAGGTGTACACACAGGTCCCAGTTAAAGCAAGCCTCGTAACAAAGCTACAGACCACGAGAAGACCAGCAACTACCGAAGAAACCATGAAACCTGGAAGGACTAACTTGAACTACAGTCTACCCGCACACTGCCTGAAATTGGGTGGTATATAATTGAGGTGATGTATAATCAATGAAAGGGTAATAAGATCCTCCTGCAACTATTAAACATCACTGACAGGAATTCAGGCAGACTCTATAGCACTTTTCCCTTCTATTTAACTGGTTTTCACCTATTTCTCTAGATTTTTATTTGTAAATGACATAGTAGTACAAATCACAGCAGCAAAACCAAACCCAGCTGCCTCCTAAGATCACAGAGCACCACCAGACTTGCAGAAGTGCCACAACTGCTCCCAGGACTGACCCAAAGTTCTCCAGCACTCAACCTGCTCTTTTTCAGCACTGTGGTTTAGGCTGGATGAACTGCTCACAACTGCTCAGTGAGCTCAGCTGCACTAGGAGGGACACGGGAAAGGCTGCAGGACTTTTCTCACTGTCCTACTTGTTAAACAGACAAGGGAAGTCAAGGAGGACACATGCTGCGAAGGTAAGAATAGTGGGGGAGAAGAAATGAAAGTTAAAAGAAGAAACAGCACAAGAGGTTATTCCAAGTCTGAAATAAAGGAATGCTGAGTAAGGGGATGCAATGTGAAGAACAGATCTGGGAGGGGCTGAGAGGGGGCTATGTACAACCTGAAACTGTACAAAAATATAAACCCTGTTACTTCACAGTTACACTGGAGGTTCATTCCCCAAACAGGAAATGCCCCTGCACCAGTCCACGCAGCCACCCTGCCCTGAGCCCTGCCGCCAGCTGAGCATTCCCCTGGATCCAGTGCTCGGAGGTGAGCACTCTCCTCATCAGCAACACGCACACCTGGCAGCGAAGAGCCACCAAGAGAGCCTGTTAAAAGGCACGATCACCAGCAGACAGGCAGGCTTGGCAGCGGCAGTTCTCTGCTTGCTGGATTTCTGCCACAAGCAAGAGACATGACCCCTGCCTTGTGCTGCTGGTGGTACCTGCTTCCAGAGCCTGAACAGTAAAGAAGAATAAAGGTAAAAGCCTCTGCTCTCAAGTCGGGCTGCAGCAATTTTATGACAGGTGGATTTCCCCCCAGATTATGTATTTCCTGCGGGCATCAGCTTGTCACAGCTTCATTACCCATTTTAATAAAAATAGTAATTAACAATGCAGAACCTCTGCTCTCAGACATTTTTTCCAATGGGCTTTGTTTTTCCAGATTTGAATTGAATTAAGTTTATGAGTGACAACGAACAGGTAGGTTTTTTCTCCCCCCAAAGACTTAAAAGATTGTAAGTTCCCATCACCAAAAACTGATGCAGGATGACTTGCAGGTTAAAGACAAAATTAAACTTGCTCAACATGAATCATACCCAGTTTTTGACGTAAGTGCATTTATTATTTGCAGTTTCTACAGCGACAAGCATCTTGCCTTTCCAACACATGTCAGTTTGCTGATAACTGCTAAGATGCTCTTTCTGACCAGGTCTTTCACTTATTCCAGCCTTACTGGTAAAGGAAAAACCCCTGAGGGATAAAACCAGTGAAATCAGCCAGCACCACGCATGCTTTACTACTGTCATACTCCTCTCTCTGATTGATCTTCTCTTGACATCAGTCACAGCAAGAGAATAAAAAGCTGGAGTGCCATAAGATACATCTCTGCTGGTGACACTGGTGCCAAGAAAATTATTAGCAACTCATTTCTGTGTCTCATTAAAGGTCTGTGCAGTTATTTAAGGACTATGATTACACCACCCATCATTCTGCTATAGTAACACCCGTAATTTAGCCAGCCCTACAGTCACCGCAGCTCTGGTGGTCCTCAGTCAAGACATGGGCTTCTCCCCCCCTTACGTACCTGTTTCCCTTTATTTTCAAGCAGGGAACTGAAGAATCAGTCTGCTTGGTGCATTTTTTTCTTCCTGTTCTAGTGGAACTATGCAAAGTATTGCCCAGTAAAGATCATCTCATACAGTTTTCTTAGTTACAACATACACGCTACAGGCTTAAGCACTGACCACCACTCTCCACTTGAAAAATACTTTGCCTGTTATATTAAACCATGTTTTCTCATCACTTTTCATGGTGTTCTGGATTTCTTTCTCATATGTGGCCTCAAGCAATGAATACACGCACACGGTTCTCTAGATAAGCCTGTACTTCTTTCACTTACTCTTCTGTTGTATAAGGAAATACCTGTAATATTCTCGGTGACTCTTTACTGGCATCTCATCTTCTTTGTACCATCTAGGCATTGCTTGCACTAAACTTTTTATTTTTTCATCTGTAACTTGTATTCCTGTTCTACCCCTAGCTTGAACGATTTAATTTAATTAGTTATTTGCATAGTTATTCCACAAAAGATAGTGCCTAGGTTACTACTAGGAGATCAGAGTAAAAATTCATGAAGGAATTATGAAACAGCACAAAACTGACTGTATTTTAGATACATCAGTGAATTCTAAAACAGTATCATACTAACTCTTTCAGATACATCATAGCCTCCAATCACAGCATCCCCAAAACCTTTGGAAACCTGGGCCAGGCAGCAAAACTCTCAGCAATGAATGCTTTGCAATGAAATAGAAACAAACCCCCCATAAGGTCAATTCGTAAAGCCAATATCTGAAGTGAGACCTTCTAAAGATCAGTATCTTCTAAAGCATATCAAGTTTGTAAAGTATAATATGGACAACAAAACCTTAAAAAGCAGCTTCTGCTGTAGTTCTAAATACACAGAAAGTAGGAGAACTTTCAGAGGGCTCTGAGAAGGGAGATGTTTCCACTTGTGCCCGCACAGCCAGGGCTAAGAGATGCAAGGCAGCAGTGTCGTGTAACTTGCACTCAGCACAGGGGTCAGCTCTCTGCGCCTTACCAGACTGCCCCTGCCCGAGGAATTACAGTTGAACTGCTTCTCTAGCAGCACCACTACGTAAATTCTGCTTCTCGACGCAGCACAGATAGGCTGACATTCACGGAAACTTCAAGGTCTGACAAACAAAGCTCTTGAAGAGCAGCAATACAGGTGCAATGAGGATGCTCAAGCTAAGCAGTAGCCTGAGATAATCAACCTCCTTCAAGCCTCTTTACTTACACACATCTAAAAATATTCCATTACCAAGCAAGCGGACATTGGTAACGGAGCCAGCATTCTACTGACTCCCACAATGCAGCAGAGGAGAACAAAAGGGAAGCAACAGGGCTACAGCATACACTGTCTGTACAGGGCAACTGCAAGGACAACGAGGGGAAAGGAGTCAAGCCCAGATAACGCCTTCAGGAGAATCAGGAGATCTGGAAGAAAAGTAAAATGCTGAAAGTACGCCAGAAGATATGAAATGCATGTAAAAAGGCAGTAAGGAAAATTAAGGTGCTAGGAGTTTTCTGCAAACAGATTTATATTCAGAATTTAAGCTGAAATTCAAGGGCAAAAGCAAAGTGAGGTAGATTTATGACTATAACATCACATTTGGGAGAGGGCAGCACAGGTAAAGAATGATTTGTACAGAGCACATCCCAGGTCTCTAAATATTCATATTTGGGGCACTCTATGTATCAAACACACTCGACGGTTAGACTGCTCCCCCAACGCTCCACCTGAGTAACTCTATGTATTACCTTTCCAACCATGGAAATGGAACTGTATCAGAAGTATAGCTGGGGCGGGCAGGAAGGTGAATTTCATCAAAGTCCTCAACATGCACAACTCAAAGCCTAACTCTTCTTTCAAGAAAGTGTAAGAAATTTGAAAGCCAGAGGGAGAGAAAAGAAACATTCACCTGCATGAAAGTTTGTTGACTCTCATTGCAGAGACACTTTTCCTCTGAAGCAAAAGAGCTGCACAGCTCTTGGGCTGACCCTAGTGTCAAACAGGACAAAGCCAGACTCCAGTAAGCAGGGACAGAGTTCAGAGCCTTTTAGAAGCCCTGGACCTTGTGACCAGAGGGTTTCTTCCCATGTCTGCATAAGAATGGCAGTTACACGGACTCCTACCACAGAGCTCTGCAGGGACAGCTACTACACCTCAGCACCACGCTAGCGCTGCCAGCTCACCCTGTGCCTCTAAACACATCTAAAAACTCATCACGTGGTTGTTACAACTCTAATTTGTACTCTGCCATTTCTAAAACCACACACAGAGCATGCAGGGTATGAAGATGAAAGGCCAAATCCCACTGCGGATTGCGCTGGCCAGTTCTGGTGTCAACGTGAATTCTGGGCAGTTCCAGCACAGGAAGATCATTGCTCTGCAGAATAATCTAACTGACTATCCAAAGAGCTTTTTAAGGAAAAGTTGATTAAATCTGTCTGTATCAATTAACTAGATATTTTCATGATGGTCTGTAGTACTCATTGGACATTTTAATAAACCTCTGTCTCTACTGGAATATTCCTGCCAATTTGCTGATTGGAACACATTCTAATTAAAGAAAAAGACTATGATAGAGGACACTACTTTCCCCTCCCTCCCTGCAATTTAATTAAACTGCTGCTTATTAATTGCCAGGTACATTCTCCTGAAAAAAGTGCAATGCTTAATTGCCAGTATTAAGCTAAGTATCCGTTTGGATACATCAGTGGATGCTTTGCTGCTGCTCAGGCACATCACAGCTCAGGCCTGGAGGGCAATAGAGATGAAACGAAAGGGTGTTTCAGTTGTCGGTACTTATTCCATCACGAGCTCTTTCAGGCAAAGAACAAACCCCAAATCCAGTAATGATGCCAAATTATGTCCGGAGGAATTGAAGATGATAGTTTAGTTAATCTAAAACACAAATCTTTCTTCAGTGTGTTGAAAAATCCTTGGCTGGAACTTTCTCTATCCTTCAGCATTTTACATTCACAGCGAGTGGCTAATTACAATTAACTCTTTTGTTAATCATCAGAAAACCACGCACTACAATAAACTTGTTTTCATATAAGATTTATCCTCCAGTTACAGCTTAAAAATACAAAAGTATGGATATGAATTCTGAAGATACAGCTAGAAGACACAGAGAGACCTAGAGATATCTCTCTGCCATTTCCAGGGAGAAAAAAGACAGTACAACATCCGAGCACTTAACTCTTTACTGAATAAGGAAGTACGGAGCAGTATCCCGTTTCCAGCTGGCCTTGAAAACTGGAGGATGCTTCTCTGAAGAAGAAAAGCATTCAGGAAATAAATTTAGGAGCTGGAGGAAAGAAGTTCCTCCAATTCTGGCAGATCGTGAAATTGTTCCGCCAGTTTAGGTTTCTTTGAGAGAACTTGAGCACTCTGGTGATGTACATTTAACCACTTAAGCAACTATATTGCTTAAGGGAAGCTGGATGATCTGTGCTGAGAAAACACCCCATTTTCTGCCCTCCACTGCCACTGTTCTGTGTAATATCTAGTTATGAGAAAGGCAGCCTGTACAGACCGGCCATTGCCCACAGCCGAACTGGAACAGAGGCTCAGCTGGCACAATTAGCATCTTTCTACATGGTTTTGCCATTTCAGCTGTATGGGCTACTCACAAGGATGGATTTTAGATTAAAAAAAGTAGTGCATCTGTATCTTTCGGCACATGAAAAAACCCCAGACATCATGATTACTTTGGGGGGAAAAAACCAAATATATTTGTGAATATGTGAAGTTTTGTGAGCCTGAAAACTGTTATCAAGACTCTCAGATCCGCCAGTTCCACTAAGTGCACTAATCCCGACTCAGTCACTAGCTCCAATATTATCAGAACAGGATTGATTTCACACCTAAGCACACAGGCAAAACGGCATGGGTTCTCCTAAAGAATTGACCTAAACAGGAATGAATTTTCTAGTGACTAGCTTGTTGCCCAGGTTGCAAAGCTACAGTCTTATAGCTAACATGCACAAAATTTTGATTCCTGGGTATTTCTCCTGAATACCAAGCAGGTAATCTGGAGCTGTTGGGGGAAAGTGCCAGCAGGTGGTAATAGTCAGGTTTCATCAGATCTGGGGATAAACTATTTTCCAGTGGGATATATACAGATGTATCATAGAATCCCAAGTTGAAAGGGACCTCGGGGATCATGTGGTTCAACCTTTCTAGATGAAAGCCCAGTCCAGATAAGATCGATCTATCCATCTTCCTGAACCACAGCAGAGTGCCTGGAGAGTCAGTTAAGAGAGAAACAGCATCCTCACAAATAACATCCTCTCGAATCTACCACACATGTTACTGCTTTAACTCCAGAAAGAGAAGGTGAAGTTAGCATCCTTATTCAATACATTCAGTTCGGTTTATACAGTAACTGTCTCAGAGGGATCATTAGACAGCGCATAGATGTGCAAATGCCATACGACAGCCTTAAACTTTAAGAGTCGGCTGAGGAGTCTGGTTATCGCTTGTTTACAGTGAGGTTAACTGCACAGACGCTCTGCTGACTTTAATGGTACAATGTCATTCTAGGCTTTGCTTTGGTCTCTGTTACAGCTCCAAAGCACAGAGACCCTCTCCCTTGGTGGGCAGAACGAAACGGATGCAGACTCCCACACACGCAGCCAGGCGGCAGCGGAGCAGGATAAACTCTTCATGCTTCGTGTCATAGACATCATCAGGGCATCAGAGGCCCCACTGCAGCTTGGTGGGGGCTGGCTGCAGTTACACCAGAACTGCCAACATCACTGGGATGGGAGGTACACGACATCCTTTTCTGCATGCCCATATTCTGCCTGACTACCCAGAAAACACCTACCATAGTTAGTTTGGCTTTGGGGGTAGTGCTCCATTTCCATCACCTTTATTCTTCTCTTGGGTGCACCTAAGTCAACACCGCTTTGATACTGGAATTGACTTTCTCTCCTTGATGTTCAGTCTTGCTTGGCTGAAATGTTGTTCTGTGCCACTGCCATTATGGTACTCCTAGTTGCTGCTACGTCATCATTCACATAACTGCTATTAATTATGCAAAGCAATAATCTAAGACTAGATCCCTTCTCCGAGGGCATAATTTTGAAGAAAGTTCTTGAAAAATAGTTCTACCCTCCTCTACCAACAGCTCGCTCTGTTTCAGAGTCTCCCCAAACTGGGTTCCCCTTTACGTAGTGGTGCTCAGCAGACATCAGCTGCTGGGCATGGTGCAATACGGGTTTGCTGGGACTTTAGGGGAGGCACAGACCGATGTTTCTGCCATTGGGGGAAGATAGTTCCAGAAATGGAGAATTAACAAGTTCCTGTAGTTAACCAATTAATTATATTGCATCTAATTCATTATGAAGTTGCGCATTCTCGTTTCATTCATTTCTCCTCCCGGCCTCTGCTTTCCAGCTAATTCTAACTGCAGAAAAAGGTGGGAAAGGTGAGACCCAAGCAAGCGACATCTAGTTCAACTGCTACACAGCCTCCAAGCGCAGTCCAAAGCCGACCCACACTGCATGGCCAACCCCACTGCAAGGAAAGCTGGAGGGACTCCGCAGTTGGCAGGTTTGCCCAGAGCCAACTGCCAGTACACAAAATCCGAGTAGTTTTGTTTTAATGCTGTTTTCAATGACTTGTCTACTGAAGCCTATTTTTCTTTTGTTCCTAAATCCATTCAAAACCACTGATTTGAAAACTTCACTATTCCTTGGCTGCTGTTGAACAGTCTTATCCCTTAGAAAGCTTCAAAACAGAGGCGAGAATACTCAGAGGAAGGGAAAAAAGACAAAAAACAGGAGGAAAGGGTGAAATCTGAATGATAAACCAAGACTAAAAACGAAGAGAAACATCAGACAAAAGCCAGTTTACCCATGCCATATGTGCCAGCCAAACTTACGCTGATTATTCTTCTAATCCTAAGCAGAGATGCCTGCCTTTGTTAGGAGAAATGTGTCAATTTACTGAAGCAGCCTTGAGGAAAAATGCATTTCAAAGTCAGAGAAAAAAGTTAAAAATAAGAAGATAGTCTACCACAGCCTCACTAAGCAGCTCGAACCCCAGGACGGATCTGAAGTATTTATCTACATCCAGATACATCGGAGGGATGAGCACGGCCAGGTATCCCTTGTTTAATTCTGCAGTTACCCAACAAGAGCAGTTCTGTTCCCCCTGCAGATGATGCTAGGCATAGACAAAGATGAAGCAGAGGACTGCAGCAGGGTGTCCCAGTAGAGTTTCATTTCAAGGAGCAATTTCATAAACCCATTTGAAATTCTGCTGAACAAAGATCACTCTTGGACTCAAAACCGAGCAAGACCCAGGCAGTCTGCAGCTCATTAAAACTTACAGGGCAGTTCTTGAGGCCCTTTGCTTCTACTCAGGCAAATACCCATGAAGCCATTCTGACTTTGCAGGAGAAAAACATGACAATCATAAGAAAAAAGAAATACCAACAAACCCACTCAAAACTCACACCCCACCCCCAGAAGCACTAAGGCTGTAAACTGTTGAAAGGGAAACAAATACTGAAGTAGAAACTACTATTGTACTTGTAGATCACAGCTGACATTTTGGGTTTTGAGCTAACGAAAACCCCACAAATTCCTCTGTGAACAGTAAAAGGTTTAATTTCATTGGGAAGCTACTTGTCTGAGTGAAAAAAGTAAACTGAATTTGCAAATTCTATTTTCTCTTAAGACTCTCTTGGAGTGAACTCTGGTATAATACCAGAAAAGCACACGGTAAGTGGATCGACAATAATGGTTTCTTCAGCAGTCACGACAAGCGAATACCACATTTGTGCCGAGAACCATACCAACGGACCAGGCAGGGGGCCGAGGGCAAGCTGACCTCAGGTCAGAGGGAGACCGAGAGGGCTACAGACACCTCAGAAGAAGAAAGGGGTTTCTTAAATGCAAACTTTTGTACAAACCACTGGATATTATGTCTCCACAGATTGTTTTCTTCCCTTGGAAGCAGCAGCAAAGGCAGAGGATGAAACAGCAGCCACCAGTGCAGGGCAGGAAGCATGCCCAGGGACCACCGAGACGTGAGCAGAGGCTGAAGAGGATTCTACCTCCCACCTCAAACACCCCAAAGCAATTTTCTAACCATCAGGGTGTTTAGGAGAGGTGCCATGCTTTGTAGCGGATGTACCAGACCAGTCATGCCTGCGAGGTTTAAAATGGCAGATTTGCACTGGAGGGAATTTGGCAAAACCCCACAAACGTACTTGTCAGGCACGGCACATCAGCAAGGCTCCTGTTGGCTGCTTTCTATTAAACGAGGCTATGAGAGAGAGGGAGGAACACACATGAGGAGGAATTTAAAGTTACTGCTAAAGATCCAATCCAGTTGGGTATTCTCAGCACTGTTACAAAAAAGACTAAAAACTGGTTACTGTTTATATTGATGCAGAATTTCCTGTCTGCCGAACTATCCGTAGCTGGTGGGATGGGAGAGCCAGTTCTGCTCTGGCACCAATTACAGCCATGCGATGCAGAGGTTCAACCACACATTCGGAAAAGGGTAAGTCACCTCCGGGGCAGAAGAGGAGAGCTCTCTTGCCTTCATTCCTGAACCTGCATGCATTTTGGGGTACCCTCAATTAAAACCAAAAAGCAAGAGTAGATTTAAACAGAATATTTCCTTAAAATGAGCCGGACCTGCTCTCCCAGGCCAGGCCCCCTCCAGAAGTCTGGATTTTAAGTGAAATCTATTCCACAATCCAGTGGTTTTCACCACTGATTTTAAACTAGAGCTTCAGAAGCACACGGTGAAGTTATACACACACCTATAAGCTGTTTATTTTAAACCACACTCCTGCTTAAGCCATTGGGATTTTAATCCCACTTTACATTAAGCTGGACTCTTGCCTAACACGGGCTAATACACTCTTTGCAGATACATGAAGATATTTTAACTCCTCTTCCAACAACATTTTTTGCTGGTACCATAATAGAGACCTTGAAAAGCCATGCGTATGACACCTGAATATTCTGCCACACAGATTTTCTCAGGAATTCATACGACAGAAAATTTTTATACATCTTGGTTCCCAGAATCATGCTGGATCATTTTTCCTAGGTCATTTGTAATCACTGCCTGCAATGACAGCAATGCCTGCAGTGTTTCTCCTTCCTGGTCTTACCACAAGACATTTCCTCATGTTTTCCTACACTAGCCTAGAAAAAAAAAAAAGTGTGGTCAGTTCCAAAAAGAGTTTTTCATCAGTACTTCCTATGCTAAATTCTCCAGCACTGATATTTTACTGCAGCAGCTTTACACCAAACCATAAAACCAGGAAATTCATTCTGGACTTTGGGTTATAATCAAGAACATAAAAAGGCAAGATACAAATAGACAAGGGTGCTAACATTTCTGAAGTGATGAGCAGTGAGGAAGTAAATAGAATTTCTCACTGCTCAGGGGAAAGCACCAGTTTTCAGCTGACACAGAAACAGGCAATCTGTATCAATAAGGAGCATTTACATTTGGTGGTCTATGCAGGCAACCATTCAGGGGCAGGCACTTCATAAGAATTTTTCATTAATTACATCCAGCATCAATACAAACAGACAATTAATTAACATGCATTTGGAAAGTAATACTTCTCCTCTTGCACAGAGAATTTTTAAAGTTCTATGCAGAGTGAGAATAAAATAGCTGTAGCTAAAAAGCTCAGTATAGCAGATTTAATAACCTCCACTCCGATACATTATAAAGCTACTAAATGCCTGCCATTCAGGTAATTATTGGAGGTTTGCCATATCTGTTAGTGTCTCCAGGCCAAGACGTGAGGAAAAGGAGAGGAGAAAAAAACCTAGGAGGGGAACTTAATGGATCCAGCCAAGGAGCTTTTCTCAGTAATTATGCCTGATTGGAAAACTGTCTGCTTCAAAGAACAGAAACCTGAAGCTTTATTAGTAATGAGAGATCTCAAGTTTCTTATTAACTGAAAACAAAAGTACCGCACATTTCACATCGTACATTCTGGTCACGCATAAGCCCCTGTTTTCAAATTACTGTCTGAAGGACTAATTTGCATGTGACATGAGGGAGGATGGGGAATCTTAAAAACAAAATAAATCCAGTTCTTCAGGAAACACAGTTTGGCTTGTCCAGAAATCAGGCTGTTTAACTGACCAGCTAACTACCCTAACCTGCCCAAATTCAAGTGCAGATTTGTGCTGCCTTTTACGCACGCCTTCACGTGAGAGGGAACAGAGCCAGGCTCGGTGGGAAGCAAACCAGGAAAACCATTTGGATTGTATGTTTTCCTACACGAAGCTGGAGCAGCAAAGCTAGCTTAGAAGCCTGCACAGCAGAGGGCAAACTCCTGTGAAGGTTATTTAACACCCCTTCCCCCCGTACTTCTGGAAGCACATAATCACCTTCTCTCTGGAGTATTTCTGTTCTTACAGTTTCCCACTGCGCACCAAGAGTAAACACTGGGACTTTCCAGTTGAAGCCAGGAGGCCCGCAAGTGAGAGACCTACTGCAAACACCCACCAGATAGGAGACTCTGCCTACAGAAGCCCAGTTCAGCACAAAAATTTATTGTTACCTTTGATTTCTGTGCAGCAAGAGCTATCCTTCGCTTTCGCTGAGGCTGGCGAGGCAGAGCTAAAGCCAGGGCCTGGGGGTCTCCACAGAACCAAGGTCTATAGCTAGTGCTGTTTGCACACCCCTATCTAGTTCACAAAGCTCTGTACAAGCACTGGCCGCACGTGTCCTGGTGTGCTAGATAGTTCCCACGGGGTTTAAAAAGGTGCTACACCCACTTGCTGCTGATGCTGACCACAGAAATGTCTTGATAATCAATGCCAGAGTCACCAGGACAACGCAAAAGCAATGCCCCTGTTGGGCACAGCGCCGTCACCACTGCTGGAGAAACACGCTGCACTTCGGCTGTGCAAAACAGTATCAAAAAAGTGGCGTGAAAGAGGAAAGCTGGGACTGCAGCCGGATGACAAATGGAGACAACGGTGTCTTCAACTCCCAGAGGGAAGATAAAGACCTACTCCTACCCCTTTAGAGCAGACACAAAAAACAACAACAAAAAGCTGGATGGGAAGACTGATCCCAAGGCAGGGCATACATGAGCATATATGGACTTACCACAGATCAAACCAAGGCTGCTGGGTCCTGCAAATCCACAAGAGTGGGGTATGTCAAAGACTAACGAGCAAGACCGGAGCGAGATTAGGAAATTCAATATGCATTTGAAATTCTAGATTGAAATTGTAATTACAGCATTGGCTAGGGAAGGAAATCATAAAGAACAGCATTTCCTTGAGAATTCAGAAATAGCTGCTGTGTGCTAAGACTTACAGGGTCTTGTAACATGACATTGACCAGAAACCTCTGCAAGACCACAGGGCTCCGAGTGATCACTGAAGGACGCAATTCTCCCACTGTCCTAAAAATTATCTGACAACTCGCTACAGCAAGCCTGACTTGCTTGCTCTTTCAGAGACTGTCACCAACTCACCACTGGACGATCACTGAAGGACACAATTCTCCCACTGTCCTAAAAAAAAATTATCTGACAACTCGCTATAGCAAGCCTGACTTGCTTGCACTTTCAGAGACTGTCACCAACTCACCACTGGATCACAACCACTTCTTTCTTTTTGGAGGGCAGCTGTAACACAGAATTTCTCCCTCAAGCTAGGCAGTGGTGTTATTTAGATACGATTATTTTTTCAGCTTTTCATATCTCGTGCAAGAGCTCTGAGGGGACCATAAACCACATGTCCTCTTCAGCTTAAGTCTGAAGTCTTTACAAGGTTTACAGCACTAAGCATAACTCTTCCGTGCTGTTGAAGATGGCACGGGGAAGTCTTTTCAAAGAACCTCACTGCAATACCCAGCGAAGTCTGAGCTAGGATATTTCCATGCTCGATCTCTTTGCCAATAGTATCAGCGAGAACATGCATTACATCCAGCTGTGGAAGCAGACAGAGAAGAGCTCCCCTGGCCAGTGACGACTGGAGTAAAACTGCCTTATTTCACAGATGGTAAATCCAACAGCTATCTGGTAACGAGAGCGCCAACATTTCATCTATCACCTACAAGGACAATCAAACCCAGGATGTCTGTCTCTACTATGTGTCCAACGGAAATAATAATCACATGCAGAGAGGGCAAATCTCATTCCCCCTTATACGCAGCACACGGTATAATAGAAGTTTGTAAACTTTCTTTAGCCCCTGCTGTAGTGATCCTGAAGTCATTTCTACACCTTCATTTCATAAAAAAACCCACAAACCAAAAACCCCACAACAGGACAGCCTAGTTTATTCAAAGATTAATATAGCATTCACTTCAAGAGAACCAAGTTTTCCTCTCTCCTCTATTAAACCTCTGATTTTACCATTTCATCTCCTTGTCATTTCCAGTGAAAGACTGAGACATTAACATTTCTTTTCCTTACAGAGTGACAGCACAGTTGATGTTAGAAAGGTTGGTCAGAAGAGGGTTAGCTACAGCAGGTTGCTCAGGTTAGTTTACAGTCAGGTTTTGACTGTTTCCAAGGATGAAGACTCCTCATCCTCTCACAGCAACCTGTCTCAGTGTTTGACCTAAAACCTGCTGTCAACACTCGACTTCAACACGTAATGGGTTACCTTGCACAATCCCAGCCATTATTTAGGCTCATAAGCGCTCTAGAAAGATCTTGGAGATGTTCTGAAATCAAGTGCTTTCACACTCTACTTCATGAGACAGTTTGATGCAGTGCGATGGGAATAGTACATAAATCATTCAGAACAAGCTGGAGTCAGATAGCATGATGTCTGTACAGTTATCCATTTTCCATGTCTCATTTGAAGACAAAAACAACGTAAATCTCTCAAATATGCTCTCATAATTCACAATTTAAAAGCAGAGAACTTATTTTCTGTTTTATACTGAATTTATCTAGATACTTTGGCTCTAAGGACTTGTAGTAATATGAAATAAATAGACTTTGGCTTAGGAACAAATTCAGCATCATTGTAGTAATTGACTAACTGAATAAAATGTAAAATAATAGCAGAAAGGCTCCACAGTTTATATAAACATATCATGAAATCAGAGTTTTCAGAAATTTGGAACAATGCTGTTTCAGGTACGCAAAAAACCCTCCACCATGTTTTCATTGTCAAGACCCAAAGCCTAGGGAAGTGTTTTGGTGCTGGGAAGGCACCACTTTATTGAAAAGGACAACAGAAATAATCTTTAAAAAAAAATCAAAGAAAATCAGTACTAAGGAGCAAGCAAATTTTGACAGAGCACCAAGATTTTCTCACCCTCCTCTACATTTAGGTACTTCGGTCTATAATAAAGGCACTTAGCTGACCCCAACACCCACCCCCCCTGCTTTTTTTTTTTTTTCGAATTGTCCCAGCTCACACTGATCAATGCATCAGTAGCATCAGAAAAAGCTAAAAACTTTGTGGGGGAGAACGAATTATGTAAGGGCAAAAGTGGCTTTGTGTCCTTTGACCTCGACAGACTCAGGAGACAAGCACAGGTTTGTGTTAGTCCTGGATTCTGGCTAACAAGGCCATGAATTTAAAGGAATCTGAGCCAAGTTTCTGTTCATTCAAGATATTCATTCTATTCTCTACACCTTAAGGTAGAATAAATTCTACTATCTTTAACAGAAAGGAACGATTGTGGGACAAAAAAGTGTTATTTGAAACGTTGAAAGCAGAAGACTCCCTGTCACATCAAGCCCCGTGCGCTGCCTCCTTTGTCGCCAGGCTGGGCAAGGCTGGCAGGGCACTCAGTCCCAGTCCTCTGCAGACGCCGGGCGGAAGGAAGCAGTGGGCTCACTCGACTCTCCAAGGCAATCACGTCCATGCTTCAAGAAAGGCTGTTTCCAGACCTTTTTCCCCTCCCACTCCAAATGCACTTTATCCCTCTCACCTCCTATTTTACGGGGGGATTTTAGATGAAATTTCTTACTTACCTGTTTTATCACAGCAGTTTTAATAGACCTTATCCCCATGAAGACCACAGCCTGGATAAAGCCCGAGTGCAGGATCAAGGTGCGGGGAAGGGGGTGGCAAGGGCAATACCAGCAGGATTTGACAGTCTGTTTGTACAGTTCTTTATTACGCACAGCATTACTTCTTT
>NW_010400993.1:95143-107103 GCF_000710305.1 Buceros rhinoceros silvestris
TTTACTAGAGGGCTGGTGCTTTAATGAAAAAGAAAACCTTTCATAACCAAGAGACAGCCGAGAGAAGCAATTACACAGACCTTCAGAGATCCCTGAAAGCTGTGTTCAGCCCGTTCAGCAGAGGGGCTCAGTTTTGGAGTCCTTCAGCTAACACTGTTAGCCAACGTGCGTTTTCTTACACAAGGCAAACTGCTTCACTCCCAGAGGACTGCTGAAAAGAAGTCAACATTAAGCTCACCTTACTGGACAGCTGCTTTATCCTTTTAACTCATCATGTAAGCAGCTAATAAAACACATTTTAAAGAGTTGGGTTATTTTTTAAAGAAAAATGTTCTGCCTCAGCATAAGTTAATTATTCTGTAACAGTCAGGGCTCAGAAAAGAACCATACTCACAATAGCAAAATTAAAAGTCAACATAACAGTGCCCCACAATTTGTAGTGCTAATTGCATTTCTTAATTCGATTGATTGAAAGGGTGCAGTTCTATTTTTGCTGAGGGAGAAAGAAATGAGACAAAATGAGAAAAGAAAGCTTCTACGCTAGATACAGGTTTTACTCCCAGTTTGCCTACTAACCTCACAAGCAGCACTGGACATGTCACCAGTGTCCCCAAGCAGCTCAAACTTAGATTCTGACAACCACGTAATGATGCAAAATATTACTCTTGTGCTGAGCTTCACACTGTATGGAAATTTTATTTTGCTAAAACCTTCACTAAATGAAAACGGACTTCAGTTTGCCAGAAGGAAGCCACAAAACCCCAAATAAGCCAAGTTGCACTAATGCCCAGTGGGTGTGAAGGGACAAAAAAGCCAGGCACTGCTTTAGTACGACAAGTACTAGCTGCTACAGTCACAGCCGCTCTAATGAAACTGAAGACACAGTTTGAGTGATCTTTTTTTTTTCCTGACCCTTTACCTCAAAGCTTGACTTTGCGCAGATAAAGATTCTTATGTTGGTGGAACAGGAGCTTGACATTTCTCTCAGCACATCTTGGACCTGCAGACCTAAATTTTGATGGTCCTCCTGCAGTTCTTTAACACCCACATGATAAAGGAAAATCCTAGCAAAGGCACAGGACATCGGTCCATCTGTGAGGACACAGCCGCTCCACCTTTGTCATCACTGCACTGCCATCCGCAACCTCCTGAGCGATAAATTAACCCCACATTGTAAAGGTGAAAGAGTGACGTTTCGAAGAAGTTTTAAAAGGAACGTGAGGTCTCTAATTTAATCCTTAACCTTGAAAGAGGTTCTGAAATCCACGGGGAGAGAGGCTCTTAGTTCCGGCTGCTCAAACGCAGGCTGCTGTGCGCCTCCCCCAGACCCCCCGGAAAGCTGCAGTCATCCCACACTGCAACAGCAGGAGTTAGCCTCTGCTTCAGGTCTTTTGAAACTCAACTGGTATCCAGCTACTGTAGAATGGAAACAGCCAAACGCATCTACGAAGAAAAAGGTTTGGAGATGAAAACCCTACAGCCCCGTACCAGGTTGCTGAGCTCTCTCTTCCCGCTGAAGGGAAATTAATCAATGCGTATTATCAAGCAGGCTGACTGCGTACTAAAGATTCGCTGCATCAGAACACGCCAGAAATGAGTAGGCTCAGTTGAACACAGGCCGTGCTTTATCTAGTTCATGCAGAATTGTATTATTGATTTTCCTGAGGTTTATGATTAATTCAAATACTGAATTATTTGATGGCGCTGAAATGAGTTTGAATTACTAGCTTGTTTGGTACTTCTGGCAACAGCTGAACTGAGATTTCACAATGTTTCCACCCAGTGCTACAAACAGAATAAGCTTCGATTCGCCTTATGATCAAGTTTGTACAAAACATACACTGAACAGAGGAACCTGCAGCGTTTAAGGGAGAAGAGGAGGCATGTGAACTGCTAAAAGAAATAGTAGTGAGAGCTCTGGAGATTAAAAGCCTTTTGTTTATCCTCAGAGTAGGCACAACTGTACGTGTGCTGTGTCTCCATCCACAGCTGCTCCGCAGGGCCCATCGTGAGAGTTATGTTCCTGCTGTCTCTCAGCAGTCTGGTACAGTCAGTGGGGAAGAGGCTCTGGCTACCTTCATTCAGAGGCAGCCCATTCACTAAATCGATAAATACTGGAGAGATTTTCTGACAGTAGCCTGGTTGCTGAAAGCCACTGCACAGAACACAAGTGGGATTTGGTCACTTTCCTTTTCCATTCACTGAAAACTCAAAGGTCACAGCCTTTCCGGTAGGACCTGGTACATCACCAGAGGTTTTCATCACTTGCTGTACAAGAGGAAAACAGTGATGCACAGGGACCGCCCACCACCGGACCACCAGCTTGCACTCAGCCACTGGCGAGCCAGCCTCTGTGCGCGCACACTCATCCCAGCCCTCTGCAGCGGCATTTGGCCAACAGCAACCAGCTAAACCAGTACTGCAGAGCGAAGCCTTTCCACCTTGTTAAAGGATTCCTGGAAACCCATGGATCACAGTACACTCGGAAGAGTGCTTCTGTATGTCTGTGAGAGCAGCGGAACCATTTCACTGTGATAGTGAAATGCACTAGTGCTTGTGAAAGCTCTTAGACCCAAGGGCTTGTGCCCTGATGTCAGATGAACTTTATCAATTTCTTTAACTGCTAAAACCAACAACCAAGAAGAGGAAACGAGCACTTCAAGGAAAGTCATTTTGGTTAAGTTTGCTTGTACCATATCAGAAATTCACTCAATTTCCTGATAAACTTATTTTACGCACTAGAACAAGTACTTTTCAGAACTCATGCAAACACGTACAGACAGTAGCGAGGCGTCTACCTACAGTGGGTTTACTGCATGCATCCTGGCTAGACAAGTGATTCTGCTGTTATCTCCGTTAGGTAACAGAGATATAGGTAACAGTATTGCTGATAGGTAATTCAGGAGAATTTATCACACTGCCAGTAACCAAGAGAGAAGTTTGCTGGGGGAAGACTCTGCTGCAATGTTTGCAATGCCATTTGCAGAAAGCTTTCCTTGCTTTCCTCAGCCCAACCACCTAAGAGCCAAACCCTTGTGTAATTCTGAACAGGCATCTGGCCAAAAATATGCAAGGGATATTATACCTGCAGCAAGGAAAACCCAAGAACAGAGGATTCCCCACCACCACCCAGTTGTGCGGAAGGGTTCAAATGTCAATTGCCATTAAAATACCTTTTATAAAATTTGTTCAATAGATAGTCTGAAATGGCACAGATAAGACTTACTTCTCCGCAGGAATAAACAGCGTGATAAATTTTAAAGTGGAAGTTTGGGGATTTTTTGATGTAAATGCTCATCAAAGCTTGATTCTCAAATACATTTCACAGTTCATTCATGCTGAGAAGCACTTCTTATCTTCTGAACCTCCAGGCTGAACAAAATGCGCACAATTTGCTTTAACTCTTTCAGTGCATTGTGCAGGAAGGAAAGCAGAATGCCAGAGGGATCGGCCTGATCCGAGCAGCAGCCATTTAAGCTGGAAAACCCAGTAAAAATCCAAGTCATTCCATCTTCACTGCTATTTCAACCTACATTAATCAGCTCAGTTTGGCCATCGTTAATTAAGACTCCCTTTTCTTTCTGGAAATGTATGTATCGGATATATTATCATTTCAGCCGCGGTTTAAAAATTTAACTGCCTGACTGGACGGCAGAGACTCTAAAGCATATTACAACCCTACCTCTAAGGAAATGTAATAAAGACATGGCTGGGGGATTCTAGAGAAGAGGGACAATGAAGGGTTTAAGCAGTGGCAGAAACAGAGGAAGGACTTCCTCTTATTCTACTCAAATTCCTCAGTCCTCCATATTACCCAGCTAATTTTACACAAGCAATGGATTCTGGGGGATTAAAGAAAACTTTAAGGAAATGTATCTATTTCTTTACCACACAAGTTTTTTTTCCTAAACTGAGCATTGTTTACTTTCTGAAGGGATGGCCGCACAGCTGAGCTCCTTTCAGAACTCGGTTCAGGCTGCTTTGCTCCCTGCCTTGATATCCCAGCTCTGTTCTTCATGCTCTGGAGGAACGAACATCCAGGTGTACTGATGCTCAGAGCAACCTGCGGATCTCCAGAGCAGCTCTGCTGCCCAGCCCTGGTGGAACCCAGTCTTTGTAAAGACAATGCATTAAGGAGAGTTTTTCCACTCAGCTGCTACATCTAGATTCCCTGTTTTAATTCAGCGGTTAATTAAGAAATCATTAATTTCTTTATGAATGGAATGTAGTTCCTTTCAATCTGCATGATCTCGTAAGTATAATTTGATACAAACAACTCAGAGATCCATCTGGATAGTCACAGAATAAACCGTGAATAATTGGTTAATGATTGCAAAGCAGTTTGAAGACAAGGCAGCAACTACTCTCATCTACCCACGCGTTTTGTTGACACTTGCCAGGGGCTTTAACAGCTGAAGCACCTTACTGCGTGAATAACATTGCTAATCTCCCTATTCAGACATGGAAAATGTGACTCCAGAACAAAACCTTATCAAAACAAGCAACAGGATCAACACATATATAAATTTTGAAAAGAAAAACAAAAAACCCACAAAACCCCTATGTACGCACCACCATGTAATTTCCATGCCCCTCTCCAAGCCCCTCACTTCCATTGTCCTCATTTCATTTATGGAAGTGCCAAAGGAAAAAAGCCTCTCTCCAGGAGAGTTTGTATTCTGCTCCTGCTAAAACTCCCCAGCAGCGACCAAGTGCCGTGCCTTCAGGAGAAAACGGGTGTCACCACAACTGGCTCCTGTGACCTTCTGACCAAGTACTATCTGTTTTCTAGCTAGCACAGCCCAAACACCTGTATTTTTAACAACATGAGGAATGCTCTGCAGCCCTGTTTTCAGAAAGCGAGCAATCGATCTCAGGTCACTTTGACGCAGCCTCCTCTTGGCTATGATATTGCTTCACTGACAGCAATTAACTAAGGTCAGCAATATAATTTACTCCTTTTTAAACGACTGCGTAGAAACATTGCATAGAGGAGTACATGAAGTGCACGAGGTTTAGCAGTGACCTGGGAGCTCAATCATTAAGCACACAAGGGGGCATATTCTCTTCGCTCCGAGTGCATTTCCCATTAATGCTAATAGCACGTTGAGAAGAAAATATACTCCATAAACTTTCATTACTCACTTTCTCCCTTGCTCTTTGACAAAAGAGTTGCTGATGTAGACTCAGAGGCTGGTAATACAACCAGTTCTCTCTGTGCCAGTGCTATAGAAAACCAAAAAGGCTTTTCCCTGTAAGTGCAGACACTCCCGCATCTCACACTGTGGATTTGATTAACTCCTGCTTTTAAGGCATTCAATTCCAACCACTCTTTGAGTGGGACTGACAGACACACTAACACACACTGCCAGAAAGGACAGTCCTCTCACTTCCACTCTCACTCACTCTCCCACACTCCCGCCCCTGCTCTGCACCAGCTGTGGTGCCTGTCTGATCCCTTGGGGAGACAGTTCACCCCATTAACTGAGCAGAAAAACACCAATTTCTTTCTAGAAATTTCTTTTCTAGCCTAGCAGAAAACCCGGGTATCTCCAGACTTCTCACTCTCAAAGAGGATAACTTTTCTCCACAGTCAGCTGGGGTCCTGCTGGCATTCCAAGTGTATAATTACTTTCTGGCCCTTCACATTCCCATAATGCTTCTCTGTAACATACGGATATTTTGTGTGTGTGTCCTAAGCCAACAGTGAAAGCCACCACATGTCACTTCACCAGTGGCCAAATGTTTCTGGTGAATAAGGTAGCTCTGAAAGAGGAAAAATATTGGTCCAAGAAGAAGAAAAATTGCAGGTGTTGAAATGCATGCTTGGGTATCATTAGACACTTCACACACAAATGGGGGATCTGGTCATTCTTCACAGGATAAGGGACCTGTAATGGTGAAGTTACGACACCCTCTCAAGGAGGAGCATTCAGAAGTGAACGTAGTTATGGGATGAGACAGTTACCAGAGCTGTAGGTAGAGCAGCGACCCCTGCTAGCAGGGGAAGAAAAGGGCATTTTTAAGAGCTATCCAGGATGAAGGCATCCTGACCTCCTGCAGCTCCCTGCCACACCAGCCACTGCCGTCAGAGCTTGGGGTTGAAGCTGTCATCCTTGCCCTGTCCTGTGGCCCAGGAGCCCTGTTTGCCCTGGCTGGACAGCCTATGCCTGCTCCTCTCCTGTCTGCTCTCTGCAGAGGAACGGGAGGTGTAGGCAGAGGCGATTTGCTCCGCAGTGCTTCTGCCAGTTCTGCCCCTCACCTCCCCACATCTGTTCTTGGCCTCAGCCTCAGCTTTTCTTCCCTCCTCAGCCACTGACAGGGTTGCTTTGGGGAAAAGAGAGGTAGAAAGAGCACATCTGGACTAAACGCCCATTGGCATTTGCTTTAATGAAGCGTTTGCTTTGGCTGCTGGATTTTGCAGGGGAAGAAGAGGATGATGTTTCTTGGGATCTGACTGGAAGTAAAAGACTACATGGACTAATGTGGGTGTGTGGAAGTCACAACAAGCAGAAGGAAAAAGAAGCCTGAATGCGTCTTACCAGTAGTGCCCCATGCCCCAGCTCTTCCACCACCCTGAACCCGGAGGAGCCCTTCTTCCAAACTCACACAGAATTCAATTTACTAAACACAGTAGTCTCCCACTGACAAAATTCAGTTTTATCTACAGTAATGAGAAGCCTTGAATCAGGTCTCACTTCTTGAACCTGATCACCCCCTATCAATCTGCATTTCCATACACTAAAAAAAACCCCCAAACCTGTAAAATACTTAAATATAGCAGGAAATCCCACCCTCTCCTAGAATTTGTTGCTTCCAAAACCTCTGCCAAGCTCCCCATGCAGTCATGCCACACTCCTCTTCCCTATAACCTCCCAGGCTCCCCCTAAGCTCATAATAAACTATGCGTGAACCCTTGACACAGCACATCTGCCTCCACTAAAACGAAACAAAGGAAACATGGATTTCTTTTTATCAGTACATTTACAAGCTGGTTGTTCAAAGCCCTCTTGGTTCCCTTGAGAACAGAGAATAGTCTGAATCCAGAACTCAGTATTAAAACATGCAAGTCGAAAGCAACTTCACAGCCTTAGACAATCAATCTTTAGTCCCCAGTAATGCCCACAGTCTATCAGGACTTCGTGCCAGACTGAAGTCTAGCAGGGAATCAAAACTAAGCAACACACCACGCTCAGCCTCAGGGCAGTCCTGCTGCCTGCTAGCCTGATCCACCTGTGCAGCTACACAACCCCACATTTCTGTTAGACTAAATCGGTTGGGAAGTCTATTTACAACTAAATAACCTAGAAAAAAGAAAGCAATATTAAAAAACGGGTACAGAAGCACTCAATTTGTTTAAAAAAAAGGATTTGACATTCATACATCAAAACCTTTAGCTTGAAGACATCTAGAGAATAAACAGTTGACTAAATAAACAGCCTTACTTGAGAATAACTAAGGCAAACATACCTGAAACAGCTCTACTGCATCTGAGCATTCCTCCGAGCCACATGAGGGTGCCAGGGTGGACAGACATTGCACTTACCCCTTGGAGCCTCTCCTTGTCTTGCCTGGCGTCCAGTCCTCTGGGCATTAGCACTCAGCTCAGGTCTCACCTGGCTGCACGAGCCTCTCCTAACAGGGGGCCATGGTTCACACAGACAGCTGGGTTTGTCCAGCAGAAATGCTGCATAACAAACAAATCTCAATCCTAAGACTAACACTGCACTGGTAAACACAACCCTAGCAGAGCAGTAGCTACCCCCCAGGACTCACAGACACACTGCAACACTGGCATTTACTAACCTGTGGTATATATCACGAGCTGAATGGCATCAGCTGCAAGTAAACTCCAAACAGGTGGGCTGAGTTACGGGAGGTTTGCCTCTTGGCACACCAGCCTTCCCCTCAGCAGGGCTCTGCCGAAGCTGATCAGAGCCGGGCTTGGGGGTGCGGAGCTGGGGAGCAACTGCCCCTAACAGCCCACCTCATCCAAGCAGGGGCTGAAAGTCACCTTGTTTTGCCATCAGGCAGAGCTGCGCTGTCTCCCTGCCCACCCGCTCTCAGCCAGCAGGCACTACCCTGCCCGACCCCAGGCTCCTGCACCCGCTGCTCCTCCTTCCAGCAGGGCTCACGCCCTGTCAAAGGTTCCTCTGAATCCACCGCTTCCTGCAGCACACACACGTCCAGAGACAGAAAGCTGTGTGGAGGTTACAGCTGCAGTCCGGGATCTCCAGCACAGATCCTTCTCGCCATTCACCTGCGGAGCGTGCACTGGCAGGAGGTGCTGCTGGAGACAGGCATGGCACACACCGCCAGCATGGGCGGGTGTCGTATCGAGCGCGTCCTCAGGAGGAGCTGGTGCTGCCTGGTGTTGAAGGATAGTTTTTGATGGGTTGGTTTGTTCTGAGGAGACTTTTTTTCCCCTAATTTTAGGTCAAAATTAGGTTTTTAAAATGAAATAACCCGACTTTCAGAGGTACTGAGATCCTTAAAATCTCTGAAAGGATCAAGACTTCAGAAAACCAGGTTATTCCTTTTCAGGCCTAGCTGTTAACAGGGGTAATTTTTAAAAGTAATTTTGCTTGAGTTTCTTCAGCAGCTATTTTAGGAGACATTTCATTGCTTATCCTGACACTTGGTCAATTCAAATCAGTGTTAAACCGATCACATTCACCAACATTCCACCAACATTCACTCCCAATTGGAAAGTGAGCATCTTGTATATTTAGTCACTGAGCACAGTTCTTGTAAGGCGACGCTTTGACTTGTGATACATGTGCTAGAGATTAACTGGAAACTACTTTTAAATATTCAGTATTCTGTGTGATACTATCAATGATCAAAGAGGCTGAAAAATTCTACTTATTAATTAATAAATCAGGCTTTAAACCACAGGTGTGGAGCAACCAGAAATAGGAAGCTGTCACGAATGTAGCATAAATCAGCATTTTCCTTTCTTTTTCCCACCTAGCTAATCACAAACAGTAATGAACCACAAAAACACAAAACCTAATGGCTTCTTGGGGAAAAAAAAAAATCAATGCCAAAATGGCCTATTTAACCAAGTGATAGTAATTGCATAAAGGACATTATCTAAACTTCTGTCTTCTGCCTAAATTTTGTAACAGGGAAGACAAGACACTAGAAAAGAAAAGGGATTAATGATATTTTTTACAGCAAAACCCGCAAGGGGAATTGAAAATCCCAGAGATACTGATATCCACGTTGATACTCACAGCCGATTTTCCAGGCTGAATGGCTTTTTGTCACAGATCACTCACAGACACAGATTTGCTTTCTCAATGGGCATTTCCCCTTGAATCAATACTAAAATGCGTACCCAAGCAGAAGGTTATAAGTTAATTGCTATTGTCATTTCTACCCAATTACTGCCTACAGCAAAGCTGTCACCAGTAAAGAAGAGCGAGAGAAATGCCTCCGCTAACGGTGAATTTCCTGGCTCTCATCGCCGAGTCAAAGCATTATCATTCTGTAATCACAGGCTTTCACGCAAAATAGCTCCAATGGCAGCAGAATCCTGACACAAAGCGTATTTACGTACCAGCTTAGTGATGGCGAGGAGCAGGATTAAACACCTAAGCACTGCTTAAACTTTTAGTAAGTTGGTACTTAAAGGAAGTCCCAATGTGAACACGGGCCAACCTTTCCGTCGCACGGTGAGCCGCACTCCTCCCAGGCGCTTTGGAAAGGCTGTAGTTGGCGCAGGCAGCAGGAGGGTCATGTGAAAGGCAAAGAGGACCGAGCCTCTAACACAGGGAACGGGGCACTTCCCTCCCATGGGCACTCCCCTCCCATGGGCACTCACTGCCGGGAAGCCTTTCCTGGAATTCAGTTTCAAACTTCGGGATTCGGGAATCCTGGTATTCCTCAGGAACACACAAAACCAAGTTTATAGCGCTTTCCCGTGCTTCGGGATTCTAAATTCAGGTTACCCCTGGAGTGCTCTTGACACCAGGGTTCCTCCTGGCTTTGTGAATATTAACACCGTGCCTATTACATGATGAACCCCAAGTCAAGATGCTGGAAGGGATCTGGACCGGAGCAACTCTTGGGGTGAGATACGTCCTCCCAGGAAAAGGGAACACTTCATAAACCAGACCAGTGCTCCAGCCTCTCGGGAGAGGAGCTTCCTCCACAGATCTAGTTCACGGTTTCCAGAGCACCTGCCTAGGCTCAACTCGTGCTGTTCTCTGAACTACCTTAACTTCTCAAACGAGTCCAAATCAAATGTGTTGTGTATATGTCACTTCAGTAGTCTATTTTTGTTAAAACTATTTATTTAAAGGTGTCAAATTTATGAATGAGTTTGACCATTCTGCTGCATAAATATTTCAACAGAAAAAATTCAACACCGATTCCACGGTTGAATTCATCAACTCCTCTCAACCCCAGTGCAGTGCTTTCCCCTCTGTCCTGCCCTGGAACAAAGTAATCTCAGACATAAAGAGAGCGCAGTGGAGAAGACACCATCGTGTTGATGGGTTGTGGCAGCAGCTAACGGCACCTCAGCGTGGTGTTATATTACCAGATCCACAGCTACCCAAAGGTGCGGTCACTCAGCTGCAGCGGAATCCACCTGTCCATGGTGTGGGGACCACACGCTTTCAGACACGGACATTTCTGTCTGGCATTTGCAAATCGCCCAGATGGGAAGTCCGATCAGCATTTGTTATTTTTAACCACATCAGGGAGGCACACACGCTTACCACACCTCCGCTGCCATGTAGCCTTCGCTCCACGTGGGAGGCTCTGCCTCTGTCTGCGGAGCTTTGCCTGTCCCGGTCCGATCTGCTTCCCGCAGAAAGCACCAGTGCTCACAGCAGCACCGCACCAGCACACAGACCCGCTGCTAAGCAGCAGCGTTTAGTATGGATGGATTTATACGCCTCAGCAGCTTTCTCTCCTTAAGGCACTCAGACATGATTCTTCCCCTGCAAATGAAGCATGAAAGTATGGGAAACTCTTCACAGCTTGATGACTGCGTTTCCTTAAGTCCCCGAGCCAAATTACTAGGAACGTGTGAATACACAGAAAGCTCATTTACAAATTAGGCTGTTAGAAAACTTGGATCGAAAAATAAGAAAAAAGGCATCTGTGCGTTCTCTGCGTTACAAATACGGTAGGTTGTCTAAAACTGCTGGTTGCTTTGGGCACTGGGTGATGCTGATTTATGAAAACGATTTCTTAGAAACTTGTGTCTTAAAAGCACAGCAATTTACAAATAATATTTTCTTCTGCTTCTGACATGTCCAAGGAACATCATTGGGTCAAACTATGAAACCGTTACCAGACTCCCTGGGTTTGGAAACCAGAGCAGGAGGGGAGAGCACGTGGGGCTGTCCAGTTCCCTGACAGGGAGCTGGAGCATGTCCAACACTGCCCATTTCTCCTTCAAATTGCAGAATGAGCCTCCTCATCCCCAACACAAAAGGCAACGCCAGAGGTGTGTATCTGATACGCTCCCCCACTGGTCTGACAAGCAGAACTGCAGTTTTCAAAGTACTTGCTGTAGCACCGGAGAAAAACAAACCTGGCAAAGCTGAAAGAATTCAGTCAAATGGCTGAAGTCCTGCATTAAATCCTGGTACGGAGCAAACTGCCAGCAGTGTTAATTCACGGTGCTTACAGCAGGGACTACCCAATCCTCCGAGTACTCTACGCACGGCTACTAAAGCCTGCCAGGAGCCCGTGTTTAGTTACCAACTCATTAAAATACATAGAGTTGACATGGATGAGTTTCCTTGTCTGCTTTCATAATCCCAGCTTTTGTGTTCAAGCTACACAAATTTTAGGCATGACTAAACAAACATCGAATCTAAAATCCACGGTTTTAGACTTTTCCTTCACTTAGGATCAGATTTTGTCACCAGTACTGCATATATTACAGCTCATGGCAAGAAGAGTGGCTGTTTACCAATAGAGAAGGGCTTGTGGAT
>NW_010400994.1:0-452 GCF_000710305.1 Buceros rhinoceros silvestris
CTGCAGCCTGCAGCCCGCCCGCCCGGCCGTTCCCAGGGCGGGTGCCCGCCGCTGCCCTCCTCTCCATTCCTAACGCAACGTGGCTTTGACACTTCCTTCAGCCAATAGCAGGCTACAGCAGTTGTAAACTTTTTTTCTGAATCTTTTTACATCTTGGCAGGATTTTTTTTTTTAAATCCATTGCCTTCCATTGTTGAATTTTTAAGTTTTCTTTTCCTATTCTTCCATCGTCCATAGCGTGTTCAGGTTCCCGGCCCTTTCTCAAGCTGCCCATTACCTCTATATGGGATGTGTCCAGTTAGGATTTCCCAGCTTTGGAAGGCTTCCGTCAGCGTGTGTCTTACATCACAGTTACAATGTGTCAGTGCTCTTTGCTTGGGAAACGAGGAGGAGGAGGATCAGCAGAAGAAAGTCTGCGAGTTACGATGGGCTGGACACAGGGCCGTTCTGTC
>NW_010400994.1:596-888 GCF_000710305.1 Buceros rhinoceros silvestris
TGTCAGCGAGTGATCTTGCTGGTCTCATTCAGACCCATTTCTCCAATTCTGTTAAAGAGCTGTGCGTTTGTTTGGCCCCCGTATGAGGGCACTGGTATTGGTGAAGAAAAAGGGAAGATACTGGTGCCCGAGGTCCAGATGGTTGGTGTTTGGCTGCCAAACAAACCTGTCAGGTTGAGGTCAGAAGCCGTGCAGAGCGTGTCCAGGTTTGTGCTCAGGTACCTGGTGACTCCCAGTGTGTCACAGAGTCATTTTGGTTACAAAAGCCCTTTGATCTCCTCGAGTCCCCCCC
>NW_010400995.1:0-202 GCF_000710305.1 Buceros rhinoceros silvestris
GCAGGGTCTTGGGCCAGGAGGGGGCTGGTAGGTGCCCCGGGGTGCCCACTGCTGCGCTCAGCCACCAGCAACAGCCCCAGCAGCCTCCAGCCGGGAACCTGGGCCAAATGGGTTTGGTCCTGCGTTTGGAGCTGCTTTTGTGCCGAACCGAGTGAGGTGCTGCTGGGGGCGGGCGGTTTCAGCAGGGCCAGAGCAGCGAACA
>NW_010400996.1:0-209 GCF_000710305.1 Buceros rhinoceros silvestris
GCACCGGCACCGCGACCGCCGGTGGCGGCCAGTGCTGCCCAGGGCAGCCCCAGTTCGTTCAGATCTGCCCAGTCACCCCAGAAACCACCAGTGACCACCAGTCCCTCCCTCCCAGTCACCTCCCAGTAACACCCAGTCCCTCACATTCACCTCCCAGTGCCTACCAGTGCCCCCCATTCACCTCCCACTGCCTACCAGCTACCCTCCAG
>NW_010400996.1:572-963 GCF_000710305.1 Buceros rhinoceros silvestris
CCAGGGCCCCTCAGGCCCTTTCAGTCACCTCCCAGTGTCTCCCAGTTCCTCCTAGTCACCTCCCAGTCACCCCCAGTGACTCCCAGTGCCCCCCAGTCACCTCCCAGTGCCCGAACCTGGGCAGGCGGCATCGACAGCCCCGCCGGAGGGCAGGAAAGGGACCAGAAAGGCGCAGGGCAGGGGACGGCGCTCAGCAGCAGGGCCAGGACAGGACGGGGGCCACAGGAGGGTCCCCGGCCAGCGGGACACCTGCAAACACCACAGACCCTGCTGCAGGGGGAGGGGTTTGGACACCCCGAAACAGCGCTAAGACCCATCGACACGACTGCGAACGACTTCCGAGCGCTCCCCAGAACGCTCCCGCTGCGGCTGGGAGGCGGCAGCCCCCCGG
>NW_010400996.1:1130-2649 GCF_000710305.1 Buceros rhinoceros silvestris
GACCTGCCATGATGACAGTGGCCCACTGGCCTCTGTCTTGTTGACCCCCCTGTCTCTGACCCACCTGTCACCGTTGTTTTCACCTGTCCGTTGACTACCCATCGACCCGCTGCTCGCATTGTTGTTGACCTGCTGGTCACCAGGATGTCGACCTGCCAGTCGCCGACCCACTGGTCTCCGACCTGTCAACCCACACGTCATCATCGTGTTGACCCCAGTGGCCCACTGGCCTCTGTCTTGTTGACCCCCCTGTCTCTGACCCACCTGTCACCGTTGTTTTCACCTGTCCGTTGACTACCCATCGACCCGCTGCTCGCATTGTTGTTGACCTGCTGGTCACCAGGATGTCGACCTGCCAGTCGCCGACCCACTGGTCTCCGACCTGTCAACCCACACGTCATCATCGTGTTGACCCCCCTGTCTGCTGGTCTCATTCTTGTTTACCCACCGGTGGTTGACATGTCAACCCGTCGGTCGCAACCCACCGGTCGCCATCTTCTTGACCCGCTGTCGCTGACCCCGCAACTCGCCGGTGGCTGACCCATCGTCACTGTCTCATTGACCCGCCAGTCGCCAACGTGCTGGTCACCATCACGGCGACCCATCCATCGCTGACCTGTCAACCCCTCAATTGCCAACCCTGTCGATCACTGTCACGTCGACCTGTTGGTCACCAACCCATCGACCTGTCACCTGGGGCATATACCAGGGGTCACATGGCTGTCCCTCCCCATCCTGCCCCACACCTCTGTGTCACGAGAAGGGGGCCGGGAAGGTGTGTAGAGCTGATTATTAAAATTCCTGCCTTAGAAGGGGGAGGGTTTCCAAACCCTTTACAATTCGTCCAGCCCAGCAGCTTCCCAAGAAAGACAAAATCCTGGCCCCCAACTTGCCTGCCACACTCCTGTTCAGGAGAAGGGAACCTCCCCGTGGTCTTTACAGCTTGGCCAGCCTGCCAGGCTCACGCTGGCAGTGTCACTGGAACCAAAGTCCCTCTTGGCGGCCCGCAGGATTGGAGGATACTCCTGTGAGGTAGAAGTGGAACCTCCGCAGGTTCTTTACGACCTGGCCAGCCCGCTAGGCTCACCGTCAGCGTCACTGCAACCAAAGTCCCTCTTGGCAGCCCACAGAGTTAGAGGACATTCGTCTAACCTATTCAGGGACCATCGCTAACAGCGACACTGAGAAATCCCGTCAGTGTTAAATCAACAATAATAATTTATTGTGTAAATACGTGACAAAATGCAGGTTCAAATGATACTGGTGATTGGGTATTGACTGCGAAATGGATTTAAAACAAACACTACACACACACAACCAAACCTAAACACACACAACCAAACCTAAACACACACAACCAAACCCAAACACTAGTGATTATTTAATAACCAGCCTGATGCCTGATGTTAGTATTTAAGCGCGCAAAGCAGAGATCTCTTACCCAGCAGGCGTCCCTATGGGGGGGGAGAAGATAGGCTCAGCCCGTCGACCGGTCCCAAAGTTTCAGTGGTGGTCTTCT
>NW_010400996.1:3256-3892 GCF_000710305.1 Buceros rhinoceros silvestris
TCAGTGGTGGTCTTCTGTTCCCCAAAGTCCTCCTTTCATCCGCCACTTTTTATATTGTTTCTGTACCTTTAGGTGGAGTTTGAATTACTGTAGTCATTCATTCTTTTTATTCTGATTGGATTAAATATCTCTCGCTTCACATTTAAAGGTACAGGTGTTAAAACATAGGGCACGTGCCCAGTGGGGAGTGGTCGCACCGTGGGGGCGGGCAGCCTTTGGGATGGAGGTGTGTTTTCGTATTGTAATGACATTGTAATGAGCAATGTTCAGCTAAAGAACACAATTTCACCATCTTTGCTGGCATCTGGATGGCAGCTATGCAGTTTATCGTAGCAGTCCATCGCCATCTTGATCACGGAGGAGGGCTGTAACACCTCCGTGTCCCCCTGTTCTCCATTTCAGAGATGCAGCACATTCTGCCTGGCCAGGGTGAGCCTTACCCACAGCAACCGCATTCCATCCTTGGGATCAGCAAACTGCTTCTTAGCCGCTTTGTGGCTGCTCTGCGTGTCGAGGTGTGAGCTAAACTCTGGGAAGCAGCGCTTCTCTCACCTCCCCGTTAGCCGTTGTTTCCCCACACTCTGAAAGGTCGGGGCCAGACAGGGGCTTACAGGGGGTCCCTCCAACCTCCCGCCG
>NW_010400997.1:0-464 GCF_000710305.1 Buceros rhinoceros silvestris
GGCCACCACTACGAGAGGACCCCCCTGCCTTGGCTTTTGGGACAGAGGACCAGCAAGGGGACATCAGCGAGGGACACCCGCTGCAGAGGCAGAATAGAGGAGCCCCCAGAAAAGCCAAGCACAGCAAGACCCCAACCCCAGGGTGATGGTCCCTGTCCCAGCTGGGGAGGGGGAAAGAGGGAGTGGGCTGGCACGGTGCTCAGCTGCAGAAAGGGGCGACACAAAAAAGTCCCCAAGGGATGCTTGCGGGGACATCTGGTCAAACCCAGGCTCTGGCATTTCAGAGCAGAGCCCTGCAATGACCCAGCAGTCAACAGAGACGAGCGTTTCCCTCCCCCTGCAAGGTTTTCCCTCTGGGCCCCCAAAACACCTGAGGTTCGGGCCATGCCGTGCTCAGCAAAGCACCCCAGCGGCTGCCCTAACGTGGTCAGTCCCCCCACCCCCAGCAGGGAAAACGCTGAGCT
>NW_010400997.1:640-902 GCF_000710305.1 Buceros rhinoceros silvestris
CCGGCGGACCAGCCGAGCTCCGCTTTGCTGCAATAATTTCTGACGCTGCCCATCGCCTGCATGGGGCTGTGCCCTGCTCTGGGACATCACGCATGGGAAGGACGGGGCTCGGTGCTGGTACCCCCGGGCCATCCGTCCTGAAGACAGTGGCACCTCCTTACCTGCCCATACTCCCTGTCGATGGCGGCCCTCTGCTTGCTGTAGGACCTGTGGGGAGAGGGCGCATGGGGCAGGCAAGGACCCAGGAGAGCGGCAGGGATGG
>NW_010400998.1:0-10784 GCF_000710305.1 Buceros rhinoceros silvestris
CCCTGCTGCCGGGCCGGGCGCCGGAGGAACGCCGGGGCAGAGCCCGCCGTGCTCGCAGGGGCATCGGGGCCGGAGGTGTCCTGTGCGCTCCAGGATGAGGCCTCGTAATACTGGTTCCCAGAGGATGAACAGTGTATGCAGCTACTTAAGTTTCCTGTTAGAGCTACTAAAACTGGTTATTCAGTATAAAGGTGTAAGTCTTTCACCGAAAAAGGTTCCAGTAAACATGAGTTTTCACAGCAAAACCATGTTTCTTCCTTCTTCCAGCATTTGGCAAGTTTCTGTGAGGGTTTAGCAGAAGTTTCAGTTAACAGCTATTTCGTATTTAATTTTTTTTCCAGGAGGCAGGAGAAGGCAGGTAGTGCCAGCATAAGCTGCATTCTGATTTTGGGGTTGTTCATTCCTAACTACTGAGGCAGCTGCTCTGTGCTTCATTTCAGGGGAACAATGTTCAGAATTACTGTGGTATCTCACAGCACAAGTATAATTTTCTCATCTTTCTTTCTCCCCTTCGTGGCTATCATCCAGCCTGAATGTTTTTCTCTGTGGCATTGGGAATGGAAAGCATAGTTTTTATAATAACAGTGTCTTTCACAGAGTGGCTGGCAGTACCTGCAGTTCTGATCCGAGATGCAGATGATGCTCCTATGATGATGCTTTCTGTGAAGCAGTCTTGGCGCCCTGTACAGCTGCAACTGCTCAGCGAGTTCTGCTGACTCACAGTGCTACAACAAATGCGGTTTAAGAACTTCAGTAGAGTACCGGAAAAGTGGTAGAAGCCATTCAGAGGAAAGAAGGGGGAAAGCCTCAAGAAATATGAAAGGGGTCGTTGACCTAGGGAGTGGGTAGAGACCATTTTACATTCCTGTTGTTACTTACATAAACAGCGAAGTCATCCTAATCCAAGGGTGTATTAGAAAGTAGGTGGGGAGTGGAATCACCTGCAAACAGCTCATACCAATATTTTTTGAACAGGTGTATAATAGTGCTTTTTCTTCAGCTGTGGAGGCTTTGAGGAATAAATATGTTTCTTTCTCTCCATCTTAAATTATTTGTCACTGATATGTTTAATTTTCAGAGCACTTTTAATCATTCACACATTTTTGCATGGTTCATTAATTAATGTAACTAGAATTGGTAAATGTGATTGATATCCTGATTCTTGCTGCAGAATGTTTCAGGGAGGTGTGGTAACTTCAGGAAAATTTGTGTCTCATAAAGGTCCAAATACAAGATGTTAGCAAAATTTATCAAAATTAAGTAAGAATCCTGAAACAAATTGATTTGGGTTTTCTGAGAGTATCATTTTGCTGATGTCAGTCCTTTATTTCAGCTATCATTTCACTGGACTCATTTTAGACTTTATTAAAATTTGCATCAGTATTTGTATCAGAATGGGGAATTAATGTATTGAAACATGACATTATTATGCCGTCTTCCTAAAAGATTTATTCTGAATGTCTTTTCTTTAAGAAATGTCATAGTTGCAGGTCAATCTAAAACACAGTCTGCAGAGACAGAAAGATTTTTGAACTTCTTTCCAGATATTGGAGGGCAGTTTTTTCAGAGGTTTTGAGCATTCTTGGCTCCTGTGGAAACAAAGAACAGGAGCTACGAAGGAGGAATTTGCTTTGCTCCAATATAGACAAACTTGAATTACATGTATCAGAGACCACACTCAATCTTAGGATGGAGAAAGCTTGTAAATTCCTTTATTTTAAACTGCCTTTTTTTTTCCTCTTAACCCTTGAACAATTTCAGATGTGGGAAGTATATCTCATCATGCGACTGCACAGCGTTTTGCTGCACAATGTTGCTAAATAAATTACAGCCCTCTGTTTACGTTGCAGAGCCAGATCAGGCAATGACAAACCTGTGACCACAGGAAACCCCAGGGTAATGTTTACCCAATTCCTGAGCAGGAGCAAGTTGACTGTTCTTCTGGCCTTCTGTGGCCTAATGCTGGAAGCTGCAACTCATGAGCTGCTTCATGCTAATTAAAGAGGTGAGGGTTGATTAAGATCTTGAGCCCTCCAGCAGTCAGAACTACCTTCATCTTGTCTTCAGCTACAGGTCAAAGCAGGTTTCCCTTGTTTAACTGGAATCTCACTCCTTGTCATCCAACCCTTTCAACAAATACAGGGGCTCTGAGGAGGCTGGACACTTGCAATGTGGCACAAGTTCGTGAAATTTCATGGGAGTTCATTTTAGAATAAGATGAGACATCTCCGTTCACTTCATTACTTATCGAAGTATATTTTCTCAATGATTACAAGCAATTTTCTCAGCACCTGGCAAAAGACACAACAGGTTCTTTTGCAGTGAGTGGAAAGAAAGGGGAGTTATTTTCACTGCCTGTAGTTTAAGCTTTTTACACTTTATTTTCATTTTTTAATTATTATTACAGGACAGATGTTTCTTTGCTGCAGATGGGCTGGTGGAAGAGCTGAGCCTTTCATATCAAGTCACATCTCCCCTTTCTCCTGTTGGTCAAACGTGCTAACAGTCAGATCGTGTGCTAATGGGGCACTGCTGGGATGAGGCTGTAGGTGGGAGAGAGCATGGAAAAAAGAATCCCTGCATGTGCTGGGCTGCAGCTCCTTCTTGGCTTTGAGAGACTCAGAGAGTCCTGGTATTGCATAGCATCTGCGGTCATCACCAGTGAGGCAGCTAGAGAGAAATGCATCAGAAGGGTGGTGGGCCTTTCCTCAGGTCTCTGCTGTATCTGCAGCTATTCATTCCTGCAAAATTGATAAAAAGGCCAGGCGTGACTTCTTTTCACAGTGGTTCACTAGAGGATGTGTGTGAGTGAAACCGAGCTTCTCCAGTTTATAGTTGCATTTTGCCTAACTTACAGTAAAACACCTTATAATCTCAGCTATTGCCTGGAAACTTTTCCAAATGTACTCTGGACCAGCAGCTTTGAAATGATGAACCAGTAAAAGTCAGTGCTCAGGGATGAAAGCTCATTTCTGAGTTGCGTATTCAAAATCACAAAGGCAAGGGACAAACTTCAGGCAGCTACTGTAGGGCTCTTGTTGTGGCTCATGAGAAGGAGGCCTCTGCAGACACTGATGCAGCTCAGCTTCATTGCTCTGAATGAACCACTGTCCAGAGAGACTGCACTGGAGGACTGGCCTCACGAGCTGGAAATCAAACTGTCATTAGTCAACTAAATCAGTCATTGCTGTTTAGAGAAGCAGTCCCTCCAGCAACTGCCACTTCTCCTCACCTTCTGCCATGTCCTCCTTTGCAACAGCCCCAACGCTCATGTGGCTGTGTGTGAAGAGGATCAGAGAGCTAGGAACTGAGCTGACTAAAGCAAACTCAGAAGGCTGACAACAGTACTTTTTTAGTCTTAATCCAAACCAGTTCCTCAGTCTGGATCATCATCCTTCTTCCTACCTGTTTATAATGGCAGAAGGCAGTGAAGAGGCTGGGTAGAGAAAGCTGCCTTTTTTGGTGGCAATCGCATTTTACAGCAGCAGAGGATGGTGAAAGCGACTCCTCCCTTACTCGCCTAACAACCTTACTCGACTACAACTTACGTAGTTTATACTGCAGTATTTTGATTGTATAAATAAAAGAATGGTCAGTGAGGACTGGCTGAGACTCATCGGTATTTTTGAGATGTTGTAGAGAGCAGAAGGAGGAATTCAGCCAGAACGGCTGAAAAACCTTCCAAGAGAGGGTAACAGCGATGCCTGGCTGATGACCAGGTCTGTGTGGGCCAAAGCAGTGCTGTTCAGGGACTCGAGCGCTCACCAGCCCCAGCAGAGCACTTCTTAGATTGCTACCTGTTGCACTGGTAGCACAGCAAGCTCTTATCTTCCTGTCATAAAACCAGAACTATGGGGTTTCTGAAACTCTGGGGAAACCACCATTAGGAGAAGGTATGTCTTACTTTATAAACAGCTGAAAAGTTTGGCTGTCCTGAGCTCTGATGAATGTACATGCTGCAGGAAAGCAAGAAAGGGTTTGGCTGCCAAGTTTGCTTGCTTGGCTTGTAGCACTTTGGGTGCAGACTCTGTATGAGCTTGTAAGCCAAGGAAAGCATATCATCAATGAACAGAAAATTTAAAACCACCAGAAAAAATGTGGCCAAGATGCAAAAGAGAGAGAAGTCCTGTGCCAGTATAATTATCTCAGTAGGAGTAGACTTTCTAAACTGAATTATGTTTGTTAGTCCCATCCCTAGTATGGATAGCTGACTGTGCTGCTGTACATTGCTGTAGCTGTCCTGCCTTCTATTATGGGAATAAGCTACATGGAAATAATGCTTATGCAAATTCTTTCATTACAGACACATGGCGAGATTTACTTACCTGATTGCTTCAGCATTGTTAAAGTGATTCAAATTATGTGCGTGAGTCCTGAAAGACTGTTCCCTGAAGAACTGAGGTGACCTGATGGTATATTAGGTTTGGATTGAGACTTGGATAAGGATTAGGTTGGACTGAGGTTTGCTCTCCCCACCTAGCATGCTACAGAGTTACTCAGGTTATAGTTTGGGGTTTTTTTTAAGTCAGGTAGTTTTAAGTACCTATGAAAATTCTAGGAACATGTTTCCAGCAAAATGAGCCACCTTTCCACACACACACAAAAAATCAATCATATATATATTTTCTATTGCTAAAATTTATTATTTTTAAACCAACATAACTAGTTTTGAAGATGAATGTAAATAAGACTGATACAGGTGTATAAATCTTATGTATAAAGTGAGCTGGACATACATTTATGAGTCCTATTATAAGTCCACTATATGATTCCTATATGAGCCCATATTTTGCTGGCTCACATCTGTCTTTGCCTCTTGCGTTAAGAACGCATTGTTCCAGATGACCTAAAGCATACATCCTCATTCTAGTGGTCCTCCACTTCCACGAGTTGTTTGTAGCAGCAGTTGAACTGTAGTAAACTGCTAAAACTGAGAAAACAGGAAGGATAGAAGTCTGATGTGACCTGCAGTACCACACCATCACTTGCACTTTCTTCTCATGCTTATGCCTCCAAAGATTGAGGACCCTTTTCCTGTTTTGTTTAAAAGTTTCCTTAGAGTTCACTAAAAGTTCACAGGCCTTAAGTCTCAGAAAACCATCGTGCTTTTTGATTCTACACGGTCCCATCAGGAGACACTGGCTCTTCTGCAGTCTGGGGAGGGCTGCAATTTTCATCTTTTCAGAAGCTACCACAATATGTAGACTTACAAGTGCAAAAAGAATAGATGCAGAAAAGCATTTCCAAAGCCAAATAACTGTAACATATGAAAGAAAAAACCAAAACCAATCCATCTGACTATCTCCAGCATATGAGCATGTTGTAGAACAACAGACCTCATTTTTGCCTGCAACACACTCACAGAGCAAACTCAGGCTTCATCAGCAACATTTAGAAATGTCTTTTGAAACAACCCCAGTCCTAACCCGAAGGAGCTTCCTCTGGACAGCCAAGAGTTCTTTAGGACATGCCACAGCTATCCTGAAGTTAACTAAAGATGCTCCTGGGCAATAATGTAGAGACACAGCTGGGAAAGCCCTGCGATGAGTGACTTGCTGTTCCTTTTGCGCTTGCAAATCTTTCACGCATAGGAATCTGTGGTGGACTGTCTTGACTCCTTACTACTGTACTGGAAGCAGTAATACTTCCTGTCTTGCTCCACCAGTCACCCCCATCGTTGGCTTTTTCCTGCTTAAGAGTGTATTTCAAAACGTTATCCAATCTCAATACTCAGTGACCAAAAGAGGCTTTTTTCTTCTTGCTAAAATACCGATCTTGAATCCAAAGATTAAACTGTACATATACATCTCTTCCACTTTACCAACGTTCTCTGTCCTGTAACATCCCTCCTACTACAAGCAGCGCTTCTGAAGGGAGAGGAAGGTCACTTGGAGAAGAAATGGAAATTTAGGAGACAAGGAAGTTAGAGAAAACAGGAGATAATGTTGTAGCATAAAAAGAGGAAAAAAACAAAACACTAAAAAAAACCCAAAAGCCAGACTGATCAACTGAGCCCACAATTTGGTTAAAGCTCTGAGGTTTTAGTAGATGCTCAGGCTTGTTAAGTGAGGTATATAGCTCATTTAAGATCACAAATTTTCAGGCATTTAAAATTGCCTAGAGCCTCTAAGACACTTGTAGTTGCATGGCTAATAAATTCCGTTAATACCTGTGCGTTGTACCACCACACTATTAAGCTTATTATCTCACATAACTCTGTGCCTCTCAGTCTGTAAATAAAACCTAGGCAACAAGATCATCAGAATGTGGGACAGGTTATAATGCTATAGCGTCCTTACGGAGCTGCCTGGAGAGGTAGTACTTCCCAATCATTTTCCTGACAGCTCAAGGGATGCTTCCCTAGACAGGAACGCTGCAGATATTCCAAGTGGTTTTGTGTGTCTCCTAACAGACCGCTTTTGTGCCTCGCGTTAATACGCCTCATTCAAAAGAGCAGCCTTCAGAGTTGAACACAGAATTCCTGTGCTGCCCTTTGAGATGTTCCCTTCTCTCAGAGCTTCCTGGGGGGCAAAAAAAAAAAAAAAAGGAAAAAGGAAATATAGGACTCTTGGTGGCTGAACTGATGATGCCTGCTTGCCTTGTGCCTCAGTTTTCTGGTGTGAACTCTGAAGAAAGCTTTTTGCATGGGTGGAAAGTTTGTAGTAACCCATGCCTATAAAGATTCCCACTCTTTGATAAGAGATGAGCTCACATTGCACCTTCAGGACACAATATCCATTACCTGACTGCCAGCTGTCCCAACGCATACAGCAGCTCCATGTCTTAAAGAGGTCTATCCTTCTGTGTAATTTTTTTGAAATTGTGCAACAAATCCAGGTACATACAAACTTCCTCCCTTTTTATTCATTTGATTACTGAGGAAAACAATCTAAACCAATCCGATGGGGGGCAGGTTAGAAGAATGCCCTTGTTTAACTCCTGGCACTTTGTGCAGTGGTTATTTCTGCACTATTTGCACACAGCCTGTGAAGTGGGATTCTTGTTTACCCTGCAGTCCTGACAGAAAGAAACAGAGGGACAGAAACACCCTAAAACAGAGGAAAGAACTCATGCCACCATTTAGAGAGAGGCGGCCTCAGGAGGTGCCGAGGAGCTGTTGTAACGGCGTTCAGCCACGGGGCAAAGAAGAGGCCTTGTGGCAAAGGGTACCAGACATGGTGCCGAGGCAGACGAGCTCTCCAAAGAACGCAGCTGCTTTGTGTTCACATTCCACGTTCTAGCTAAAGCCTGCCTCGTACTGCCTTTTGGTACTGTCAGATCAGTAAGGGGTTTGCATTGCTTGAAAGTTGCAGTCTTGAAAAGAAATTCAGTGGGGCACAATTCTCCCTAATGACATAATAATATAAATTCGTAACTGCACATGCCTTTTATGTCATGGGGCTTATTTAAATCATGGGTAACATAGCTTCCTGCTCCCACAATCCTGCTCTGCAACCCTGGATCCCTGATGAACAGGAAATTTTAGTACAGGCAGGCATCTTGTCTGTCAAAAAAGTCAAAATAACTTGACAGTCTTTCCTGGTTCTGTTCCCCAGCCTTCACCAAATTGTTCTCCCTTATTTTCACATAAAAAGTGCAAAGTACAGCAACATTTCTAACGCACAGTAAATCTTCCTCAGAAACCTCCATCCTTGTTAACACACCTCTACCAGTTTTTAAATCTTACAAACACATATGCTGGAGTCATTTTACAGCTATTTGAACTAAAGGGTTCTCTCTAGAAAGTAGTTTCATAAGCCAGAGAGCTGTAGAAGTTAGCCCAGATGTCTTGAAGGTAAAACTGATAGTGGTTTCAGGTGAAATGTTGGCTCCTCTGTAATACAAGAAGTTGCCAGGGCAACTGACCACAGTTTGTAGGACCTCTTCTGAAGATGGCGAGGCCTGGATCGGGGCGGTGGATATTGAGATATATTAGGCATATAGGTCTTGTCAAAGGATCTGACCTCCCAATTTTGAGAGCATTTCAAAGCTGAATTCTTCTTTGTTCATAATCTTCACTTGCTATCAATGACAACAGCCCCGAAGGACTGGTTTACCATCATTCTGTTGCTCTCTATACGGCTAGGGAGAGGAGAGCTTCCAGGTGTCTCGGACTTTTCTACGGTGACAAAAATCTCACATTGCTGGCTAACATTGGTGCTTTGGGGGTCACATGTGTGCAGATTTCCAGAGAAGTGGCATCTACACCCTATGTTCTGCTGTCCTTTCTGATCCCGCCAGGTTAGTGTGGCTGCTCTCACCCACCAGCCCAGCGCTGGCTGACCAAATCTCTAAGCATTTTCACTGTGTGAAGCTGCTTCAGAAAAGTATCAGGCTGCCTGATTTTACTTTAATCCTCCACCTCTGTGTTGGTTATCAAGCTAAAGATTTTCCACTGCTTGGGAGGCTGTTCTGCCAGACCACTTATCAGCAGCACTCCAAAAATCTGCAGCAACCTGAGAATTACACTGTCTGGCTAGTGGAAAAGAGGTAAGTGACAGAAGAGAAGATGAAAAAATTTTAATTCTAACCTCTGCTTGAACACCCCAATTATAATAGGGTTTAGTTTATATCAGAGTCCATTGTGACAGCATCATCAATGCTCTGAATTTGCTGGTGAAACCCCTTAGCTGGTGATAGTTACACCGCACTATGCAGAGGCATCACGTTCCAAGGGAGGTGCACCAAGCCCTATTACACAAAGCAGCATAGAAACACACATTCAGTGAAACATTAACTGAGGCTACTTTTTCATCTGGAGAAGGTGTTGGTTTGAATGCACTTAAACTTGTTATAGTCTCACACCAGCATATTTACCTCCTAAGTACCTTCCTATTGCCATGATTACGTTTACATTCTGTTGGTGAAAGGCAAACAGAATATACATTGTGTGGGAAAGCGGACGCATCGCCTCTGTAAGAATGCCAACAAACGTGGAAGTAAGTGTACTAGGATGGAGACATCTAAATATTCACTCTGAACTATGTGACAGAGCATGATGTAGGCATTACTACCTGAAATTTCATTTCGTGTAGGTATGGTAAGAGCAGCAGCTTACAAACTGCACGATAAGGAACCGCATGTTATATCTTTTGTTTTAAAAATTCACAAATACTGCCTAATGTGCTTTTGTTAAATGAGCATATTTAATAATGAAATTCACCCTTTGAGAGTAACCATCTACTGCTGTTAACATCTTCATTCAAATGTCTGAGCCATTCTGGGTCTCTGTACTGGCTTCTGGTACAGGCCTCTAGCATGGGCTTCAGAAAAAGTCAAATTCAGGTAAAGGGCTAGGTGAGTACTTAGAAGTTTCACAACTATAGTGAACTGGCTCTATTTTCCACCGAAGTATGTAACAACAGGAAGCCTCCATACAGAAGAGGATGAAGATTCACTTCCAGTTGATGAAATTTATACAAACGCGCCCCCAGATGCTGGCCTTTCAGTTGAGCTGACAGCTCTCAGTGCGCACTTGAATGAGTAAGGAGGCGCTCTGCAGGTCTGACCTAGATTAACCACCAGGTACTTCTGTCATTCAGCCGACTGCCATTGGCTTGGACAAGCCTGTTATTCACCCAGGCTTAGACTGTCTTTCTGTAGGACTATGAAGGAATACTGGAGAGCCTCAAAAATGGGAGAACCATAGGGGATTAGGCAGACAGCTCAACAGGCAACTGAGACACGGAGTTTACTACCAGAACAGCATAAGCTATCAGTTTTGGTTAGACTAAATAAATATCATCAATAAATGGGACTGACTGTGTGACATTTTGAGGCACCAGACACTCACAAGAGCCCAACACAATCCTTTCCATTATTTACATGCAAAACCTAACTTGTGGGGTTCAAGAATAAACGAAGAATATGTAGAACAGTTCTGAAAATAAAACCATGTAAGATTATGGTTGAGAGACAAACCAGTGTGCAAAATCTTCAAGTAATAAAATGTTACAAAGTGGCTAAATACAAGGTGATCAAAGTATTCTAGAGAATGAGAAATAAGAAAGATTTTAAGAATGAACGTGATAGAAAAATGAAGATATTGATAGTTCTATAGGAAAGAGGGAGTTCTGCTTTTTTATAACGTATGTGAACATTTCTGTGACTAAGAACCCTCACATTATACGAAAGGATGTCTTACACGTATGCCTCTTGCAGTACATTTTATAGGCTGGTAACTATTTGCTAATTCCTAAGCTCTAACAGGACACAAGGAAGGTGTTCCTAAAAGAAGACAGACACGCACACACATGCACACGCACACACAAACTCTTTTTTTTTTTTCAAACAAAAGCTTAGATTCAGCAAATCTCAAACAATATCCTCTCTACCACCCCTAAAATTCCATCTTCATCTATGCAAAAAGGCTGGGATCCTTTGAACGAGGGAAAAGGTCTAATCTGAACTGTGTTCGTTCAGTGTTTGTTTAGTAGAAGAAAGTTATGTTTCAGGAAAGTCTAAATATAGATATTCCCTGCTGCACACAGTTCACAGTCTAAGCAAGATAGGCACAGCCTGGGAACTGGGAGTCTCAGAAGAGACTAACTACATCTCTTCAAAGTCATTCTATGGTATTACTGACTTGCTTCACAAAGGCACTATAGAAGGAAATATAATTAGTGGAAAGAATAAAGAAAAAAAGGCAAGAGGGAGCTGTCACCCCCTCAGGTGGTCAGATGTTTCTCTTGGAACGTGTATGTGGAGGGAAGAAGAAAGGACAGTGCGTCTCTCCAACGAGGGACCTTCAGAGAGAAATTTATTTTCTATTTTTTTTTTCCTGC
>NW_010400998.1:10857-15240 GCF_000710305.1 Buceros rhinoceros silvestris
CTGATGGTTGCAAAGTAACTCTCTTAGGCCAGCTGACCGAAGCCAGCGTTTTTAGCCTGCAGACCCCTGGTTGTGAATCTGTTTTTTCTTTTAACATGAGAGACTTTTCATTTAACTTGTTTACATAAACAAACATGTTGGCAGCAGCAAACTCAGCATGGAAATTCAGTAACTGTTGCTTTCTGGCAGTAGGAGCAGACTTCAGCTGAAATCATGGAAAAGCAGATTTCTCAGATGGCAGCTTTGGAAGTGATTTTTGTCACATACTGTTTGTGGAGATTCAGCTAAAATCAAGCAACTGTAATGAATGCTTTTGCTGAAATGGCATTTATACCTGAAACCACTTTGACCAAAACTCTGCAAGATTCCCCCTCCTTCCAGATCGGTGCAATGCTGGGTCCTATTGCTGGAGCTGCATGGCGTCTGCAGGAACTGTATTTGTCCTCTGCTTAAACAAATGCCTCAGAGAGAAATATTCAGTCACCGACCATCTCTGCTGGTATTCTTTTGGTATGTGTTGTCAGTTCTTGCTAAACTTTGAAGCCACTTTGTAACTGGCTGAAAACGGAAGGTAAAACCAAAGATTTTATCTCTTTCCTGTCAGAATTACTTTGACCACAGACAACGTACTCACGAAGCTTATGTTCAGTGGTAACTCATGAACACGGAGCATCACTGTCTAAAAAAGTTCAGTTTAAAATGCCAAGGCTCTTCTTCATCACAGAAGACTCTGTTCTTTAGAGGCTCTCTGACCAAGGTTAACAGTGTGCAATTCCACCTTGGGCAGATGCTTACTGTGGATGTCTGGGAGAATGAGATAGCTATTCCATTTGTAAATAACAAAAAATTTATTGGAAAGATGGTAAATATTTCTAGAACCAAGAACAAAGTATGGGTGGTGTTCAGAGAACCTGGATAACAGGATTGCCTAAAGCTTAACTCAGATGTGGCTGCTGCTAGGAAACAAAGGCTGGAGCAGAATTTCAGGAACAGAGAGTTAAAAGATCAAGGTAATTTAAGGTGACAACATTTCAAAGCATGAGACGCAAGTTAAAGAAGGAAAAGATCACCATGGATTACACACACTTTACTGAATACATCTGCTTCATGTGGTCAATGTAGCCAAAACCAGCAAATACAGTATTCCAGTGCAGAATGAGAAGAAATAAAATATTAAAAAGCGAACACACAGAAAAAGTATCTTATATGCTCCAAAATAGTGAGTGTGCCACCCCCCACAAGCAAACAGAAGTTTCTAACAGAGAAGTTCAGAGAAAAACAACAGTAAAGGCAAAATACCCTCCCCCAAAATGGGGGGGATCAGAAGACTGTAGCCTTACTTTCAGAAGAAAGAGAAATAACAAACCAGAATATCAGGATTCATGAAATGTGAAATAGAAGCTGAGAGCAACTAATGTTTTTGACTCAAAACAAATGATAATATAAGAAACTGGTCAAAACAAGCTATTGCACCACAACAGGATGCTATGAAATTCACTACGATTACAGGTAATAAATGGCTACAAGCTGCAAAATCACTGGGCATTCATTCACTCACTGATAAAAATTCACACGAGCACTATAAACATTGTCCTGAGGTAAAAAAAAAAAAAGCTCTAAAAGCATTCCCTTTTCCCAGCACACCTCCTCAGTTTTTCAGGTATGATACTCAAGATTCAATTAAAAACCTTTCCCTTCTGTATTTCTTTATAAACACAGCACCAACTCTTCCTGTAACATGTAGCGGTCTCTGCCCGTCTGGAGCTGAGGGCAGATGTGAGGGTAGGGTTTCCATGTGCTTCCTTTGTCCAGTCAAAGCAGTGGTTCCTGACTTTGCCCTTCAGTGCCCGGCTGGAGTACAAGGAAGAGCTGGGACCCTGTCAAGGTCTGAAGAAAGTCTTCCTTTCTGTCAGTCGTTCTCCACAGGCCAGCAAGTGAGCATTTTCAAGGAGCTCTGTGCTCCTTGAAAATCCCCTGTGCTCCTCTTCATCCCTTACTCCTCAGAGGCTTAGCCCTGTCCTAAAATGAGACTAACACTCTTGGCTTAAGGTTAGGTATGACCTTTATAGGACAAATACATTGGCTCATGCCCTGCTCTCCTCCTTTATACCAGTTTTGTCCTTGGACTCCATAGGGATCACAGATTGCTAGCCAAGAGTTCGGGTTAGATTTAAGAAGGAAAAGATCTGGGAATATGATGTTCTGATGAACCAAAACTCAGTGTCCTACAAAGTAGAAGGCAGATGCCTTCTTAAGAGAACTGTTTCTGCAGTTAGATTCTCACTTCTTGGTTACTTGTCAGTAATAAGAACCTGCTTATGACAATGTTAAAAACCACCAAACAACCCTCAGCTGAGATACTTGTGTCTCCTTCTATGCTGTACCAAAGGTTAAGCACAAAACTGAATTTAGGAAAACTGAGATCTAGTCCAAAGATACTACGAATCACTCTGTCTGGTATTACGCTTTAGCTTTCAAAGGCAGCTTGTGTTTGCTGTAACAACTGCACAACTTTTTTAGATCTTTCTCTTCATAACCACAATTCCAGGCCTACGCTTCACACAGAAGACCCATAATCCAAGCAGGTTGAGTCCTAAACTACTCTCCCTTTGCATTTCCAACCCTTCAGATGACACTTATCAAGCAGGAATAAGCCCCACATTTTCCACCTTTTTCTTCAGAATCTTGCTCATGCAGCTGTGGCTTTTACACTTAGCATGTGTCCACTGCCAAGCCATGTATTCGCACAGTCACATAGTTCTGACTGCAACCCTTCTCTTTGACATCTAGGTTGGTGTTTTAAAGGAAATGGGCTCTATGCAGTAGCTCTCTCCCATCATCACCTCTAACCCAAATACAAGAAAATGCAATAAAGCCATACTTGAGTGCAAAGTTTGTGAGCTATAAAGCAGCTACGTTCACCTCTAGACCAAGGGGAACCTCACCACCTGTAAGAAGGGGAAGAATGGCATTTACTTGAAAGCAGTGTCCCCAGGATAATTAGCTGTATGGAGTTATTCATACCTACACCTTTCCTCAAAGAACTACACGACCAGTGTATTTAAACTGTTTATTTAATCCTCACTCAACTGAAGCGCAACACTTCTGAACTGGGAGTCGAGGTTCCACCTGGCCTGCGAAAAGTTGCCTTTGCCGTGGTGTTGAGCACCATCTAGTGTCCTCACAGCGGCCAAGGAGATTCCCTTTGAGCTTATAGCTCAATGGGCATCGAAGGGAAAAAAAAAAAAGTCAGTCTGCATGGCAGGGGAAGTTGCTCTGTGCCAGGAAACTTATTTCTGACTTTTGTGGGCTCTCAACTGTGTCGTTTTTCTCCCGTGCAGCACTGTGCATTCGGTCATCAGCTGTCCTGACCATAATCCAAACCAGCAGTTTTTAACATTTTTTCACGGAAACACCAAACATAGCAGGATAAGCCATCAATAATTTAATTTTGCAGCAGCTTTTATATACTGCCTCACAGGCACCTACTAAATGCCTTGAGAATAATGGAAGAAAATCCTATGTGTATGTTTACATCCAAGCAAAGAAGATCACTGTTTCAGCATCTTTCATTTTTCATTTGACATACTTTTTAAAATTCTCTTTTATTGTTCTTTTTGACTACAGCTGGATGTAGTGTGTGATCTGTGGCCACCACTGCTCCTTTGTAATTTTAGAGGGCAGAATTCAGTGCTGACCGCCAATGAGGCAGTTATTCCCACCACTAACAGAGAGTAATAGTCAAGGTTTTGACAAATCAAATGGATTTGAAATGCATTTCGCTCATAGTCGATTCAATTTGTAAAGCACTTCAGAAAGAATGTAAAACAGCTCCTAGCAACAGTGTGAAAGGAGTTTTCTCATTACTCCAGGATACAACAATTTAGTAAAAAGTCTCATTTTCCGTATTATGCCATGCAGTTACTGAATCCCTTTAACTAGCACAGGAAGTACGTGTTAAACTGTTACTGAATTAGGAGGAATGTTGGAACACCTTCTGCACAAGCCAGTTTTCCAACCATCACTGTGGCGCACGTCAGCCAGCTGCACACATCTCACCAAATCAGATTTTTTGGTTGATTTAGATGATCTTTTTGCTTCATTGAAAGCTTTTTCTCTGTACCCTATTTCCTAGTAATTTAATCCAACAGAAATCCGCCAGAGGACATACTCACGTATAAATACGTGCTGGGTTGGAAGCACAGAGATGTCAGTTGTTGGAGACACGCTGTTAACAGTCGCCGGGGTGCTTCCCTCAACACGCACCGCACCGGGCTCACACAGCAACTGTCAGAACAGAATGTCTTTCTCCTCCAACGCCTAAGCAATTACAACAGACGCACTCGCTCGGGCAGCGCGGCAAAGGGGGAGCGCCCCGCCCGG
>NW_010400999.1:0-828 GCF_000710305.1 Buceros rhinoceros silvestris
GCTGTAGCGCTCCTCTGCGAACATTGGCGCATTGTCATTCACATCCAGCACATGCAGTGACAGCACCACACTGCTCCACAGCGCCCGCAATCCACTGTCCACCACCCGCACTGTCACGTTGTACTCTGACACCGCCTCCCGGTCCAGCCCCCTTGATGTCACCACGCGGTACAAGCTGCCCTGCAAGCTCTGCAGACGGAACGGGAGGCCCCCGACCAGCGAGCACTGAACCTTCGCCCGCAATCCACTGTCCACCACCCGCACTGTCACGTTGTACTCTGACACCGCCTCCCGGTCCAGCCCCCTTGATGTCACCACGCGGTACAAGCTGCCCTGCAAGCTCTGCAGACGGAACGGGAGGCCCCCGTCCAGCGAGCACTGCACCTTGCCGTTGGCTCCTGAGTCCTGGTCCCTCACGTGCAGCAGGGCCACCACCATCCCCAGAGGGGCGTCCTCTGAGATTGTACTCAGCACAGACCGGATGGAAATCTCGGGAGCATTGTCATTGACGTCTGTCACAGTGATCCTGATTTTTGCTGTGTCGTAAAGACCTCCGCCGTCCTGTGCCTGCACCACCAGTTCAAAGGAGTCGCCTTCCTCAAAGTCCAGGCTCTGCACCAGAGTGATCACTCCTGTCTCTGAGTCCAGCTGGAAAATCTTAGACGCTTTCTCTGTGAATTTTTTCATCAAATATTTCACGTGCCCATATATTCCCTCGTCAGTGTCGGTGGCCGTCACGGTGACCAGGGTGGAGCCCACAGGCATGTCCTCAGAGACACGCAACATGTACTCTGCCGGGCTGAACACGGGTGCATTGTCATTCACCTC
>NW_010400999.1:856-1567 GCF_000710305.1 Buceros rhinoceros silvestris
GCCCATATATTCCCTCGTCAGTGTCGGTGGCCGTCACGGTGACCAGGGGGGAGCCCACAGGCATGTCCTCTGGCACACGCAACATATATTCCGCCGGGCTGAACATGGGCGCATTGTCATTCACATCCAGCACGGACACGCGGATGTGCGCCGTGCCCGTCCGAGATGGCTCGCCACCGTCGCTTGCCCTCAGCACCAGCTCGTGAAACGCCGTCATCTCCCGGTCCAGCGCCTTGGCCAGTACCAGCTCGGGACGCCGATCTCCGTGGGGGCCTGTCTGCACAGCCAGTGAGAAGTGCTCATCACCACTCAGCTCGTAGCTCTGCACGGAGTTCTGTCCTGAGTCCTCATCTTGCGCGTCCCGCAGAGGAAACCTCGACCCCTGAGATGTCATCTCACTTATTCTCAGCTCAGTTTCTGGCTCTCGGAAACTGGGGGCGTGGTCGTTAGTGTCTGTAATTTCCACTTCGATTCCATACACCTGCATTTCCCCCTCCACGATCACCTCACAGCGCAGCACGCATTTCGTGACCCTGGAGCTGTCATCTCGCTTATTCCCTCCTCCAGCTCAATATTTTTGAAGCTGGGGGTGTTGTCGTTAATGTCCGTGACTTCTACTTCGATTTCATAAAGGTCCATTTCACCCTCTACTATCACCTCACAGTGCAGCACACATTGCTGAACGCTCTCGCAGAGCTGCTCTCTGTCTAT
>NW_010401000.1:0-999 GCF_000710305.1 Buceros rhinoceros silvestris
CGCGGGAGATGTGTGTGGGGTGCCGGCACGCTCCTCTCCCACACCCCCGCCCCTCCCATCCCTGGTGTTTGCCCCACGGCCACCCGGGGTGTGCAGGACGAGTGCCCCCGCTCTTGCCCTTGGCCGGTTTGGTGGGGTTTATTAGCATTATTGATGTTTGTTTTTTCTTGGAATGTCAAAGAAAAGCAGAACATGTGGAGCATGGGTGGGTACACGCTTTGCAAAGGTGATCGCCATGGCTGGGTCCCCTGTCACTGCCCCGTGTCCCGCAGCACCCTGCCTCGCAGCACCGCCCTGGCGGGGCCACATGTGTGCAACCCGCCCCGAGACCGAGACCAGTGCTCCTGCCTCTTCCTCCAGACCCACCAGTGCCCGTGCTGAAGTAGCGGGGAAGCGCCAAGGGGCCGGGGGAAGCCTGCCGCAGGGAAGCGCTGGGTGGTGGCCTATTTTCAGCTGTGCCTTCTCCTGGCTTTCTCTTCCTCCTCTCCGCTTTTTTCTGCCCATGTGCGTGCCGAGGAGGCAGTGCTAAGCAGGACACACTCCCCGGACACAAGGAACTGGGTGCTCCTATTTTGAGGTCAAAGCGGCCATCGTGCAGGCTGAAATGGGGTTTCTGCTCCTCCACGCACTCCACAAGGACATGGTGGCGCAGGAGGTCCTCTCAGGGGAGGCACAGGCAAGGACGAACGGGATGCTTCGAGATGCTGTCCATGTGGCAGCCCTCTTGCTCCCTTTTGGGTGGGCTAGGTCCTTACCTGGGTGCTGTGAACTATGAAGGTGAAATCCAAAGGAGGGTTAGCTCCACCTCGTCTCCCCCTGGGATGGAGGCAGAGCTCGGTTCTCGGGTGCAGCGAGGTGGGGCAAATGAGAGGAGGAGGGCAGTTCCATACTAGCTGGTACACTCCCTGGCAAAACCATGCGGGCAGGCAGCAGTGGGTGGGCACATATGAGACGCCACAAAATGCCCGGCTGACATCCCAGCTGTGAGGGACAGCAGGA
>NW_010401000.1:1068-3255 GCF_000710305.1 Buceros rhinoceros silvestris
AATGGAATCAAAGCCTTGGGAGGACAGGAAGCTTTACAAGTGCCAGAGTTACCTTGAGGAAGTGACCTCATCCTGCAGCTCCCTTTCCTGCAGCGATTAAACAGGGTGCCCACCATGATTTCACCTTTTGAACTTCAAATGCGTGCAAGTAGGTGGACACCTGGAAATTGCTTTTGAACAAGGACCTTCAGTATGGCCAGAGATGGTCAGAAAAAGTGACAGTACCTTTCTGGAGATTTTTCCTTCTTGTGGATGTGCAGGTTTTTCAGGGCCAAACAATTAATAATAACAAGATCCTGTTCCGTTTGGCATGTAGTCAGCTGTGTATCATGACAAGTGGTTTGTTTAATGTCACATATCCATGGTGATACCGGTAAGCCTTTTTGCTCACCCCTGCCTTAAGTTTGTGATCCTTTTTAAAGCCAAGCACACATCATATCACCGCCCTGCAAATGCCCTTTCCTATTTTCGACTTTCAGATGTTGGAAGCTGCTGGCTTGCCAAAGTGAGTTACGGAGAATTGAGATGAGACTGCCAGAAACAGTTGTATGGAAGTCACAGCCTCCATGGCACCTCACCCATACAGAACACCTCTTCAGGTATTTACAGCCCACACGCAAAGAACTAGGCAGGACGGAGCTTTCTTCTTGGGGGATGGCAGTGGGGTCCAGATAAGGCTCAGCAGAGCGGTGCCAGACGAGCCAAGTTTGTCGTTGTTTATGGCCATAGCAAAGTGGGAACAATCAGTTGGTTGCTTTCCAGGAAGTGGCTGGAAGACTGGTGACGGGCATCTAGGGGAATGCAGGACAAAGCATGAGCCCATCACCACCGAGCTAGCAGGAAGCCCTGAAACTCATCTGTTTGCCTCTCCTGATCTAAGCCACAGTCTTATAAAGAAATCTTTTCACTCATATGCTTCAAAGTCTTCTGCATACCTGCATTGGTTCTTCAGTCAAACACCAAGAAAGCAGGGCACTGCGTAGCGGGAGAATGCTGGAGACGGCCAGGGGTGGGAATGAAAGCAGCAGAGTTCACAAAGTCTCTCCTCAGAATGTGACTGCGGGCCCATCTAGGAGGAGCCACTGCAAAATATCAAAGAGAACAAAGGAAAAGAAAGGAAAAGATGGATCCTCAGTTGGGTGTTAACGTTTTGGATTGGAAGGTCAAGCAGGCACTAAGGCTGGGTTGCAGATGCAGCCCTGCTCACTCCTTCCAGACTGGAATTTCTGCAGAGTGCAATGAAAGGAAGGAGAGGAAAATCAAAAAGGAGAATCCCAGATGGTGTTTTTCCAGGTATTTACTGGAAACATTCAAGCTGGCTGAATACTCATAGTCCCAGGGATATACCACTGGAACAAGATACACAGGGCAGTGTTTCAGGGGGACTTGGATCTCAAAGTCCTTTTTTGTAGCTCTGCAAATATACTCCCTAGCTCTCAGTGACTTGTTTGTCCCAGATCATTGTGGAGGTGTTTCTATGTGTTCCCACCCACGCTGACACAAAGCAGTCAGGAAAACCCAGTTTAGGACATCTGCTAGGGTTATCTGATAGGAGATTTTATATTAGAATGATATCCTGGAAGAAATGCCCTTTCTGTAGAAAGGATTAAGCTCTGCTATTGAGAAGACAAGCCATGATGTTCTGACTGCTCTTGCTTCTGACTTCCTCACAGCTACCTTCAATCCCACCCTTCCCCAGGGTACCTGGCACTTGGGAAGGAAGAGGGAACGGGAAGTCCCAAGCTCTTTGCTTTACTAGTGCAGAGCTGGATGGCTGCTGCTGGTTTCACTGCCCACCCCGAGGAAAAACAATGAACATGACAAGTTTCATAGAATGGTTTGGGTTGGAAGGGACCTCAAAGATCAGGTAGTTCCAGCCCTTCTGCTATGGGCAGGGACTCCTTCCTCTGGATCTGGTTATTCAAAGCTCTGTCCAACCTGGCCTTGAACAATTCCGGGGTGGGGGCATCCACAGCTTCTCTGGGCAAGTTTATTCCAGATGGGCATCCAGGAAGCTGAGAAATCTGTTTTGGTCTTTCAATGAGCCTTTTTATAATTCTCTGGAATTTTCTTTGTGAGAACAGTGGGATTTTTTTTGCCTCTGGAGTGAAAACACAGGGGTTTTGACTAGAAGGGAGTTTATTCTCTGACATGCTTTACTGAGAGACCTATTTTTCATATGTGATT
>NW_010401000.1:3389-10431 GCF_000710305.1 Buceros rhinoceros silvestris
CCATGGGTCTGGTCATGAGATCCTTCAAGTGTCCAGGTGGGAAGGAATTTGCTTGGCAAATTTGGCTGTTTGAACAGGACCAAAGTCCAGACTATGGCAGAAAACAGGATTAACTTGGTTCACTTAGTTTGATACCAGGCAAAAGCTTCCTAAAGCCACCACAGCTCCCCGCTGCCGATCTAGACACCATCCAGGCATTCCTCAGAGCTGAGCCTCTGCCCTCCCATTGCAGCAGTCGGCTCTCCTGGGGAAGGCCACTGCTTAGTGAGGCAGTGCCCCTGACATACAGGTAGACAGCCCGAGAGTGGAAGAGATGACCGACCCACCAGGGATTTCTTTCAGTGGCGGCGTGTGTTACAAAGAGTTACTGGAGTGACGTCAAAGCAAATCTGTATCGCATTCCTCACAGCTGGCTAGTGTGGGAGAGCCGGTGGAAATGCAGAGAGGCAGAGCGTGCGCTGTCTCCAGTAGTCTGCACAGGACTGATTTTTTTCTTTGCCAGGTTTCACAAGGTAATCCATCTCTGTCCAGACTGGAAGTGTTTCTTCTGTAAGAATGGGGGTTACCAGTGTATTTGTTAGCAAGAAATCTTTATGAAAAGCAAAAAGTTGTACAAGGAACTTCCTGAACCATTTGGGGTTATGCTAGAGATGTGCTTGCCTCCCTTATTGGTGTGCCAGGAACCAGAGATGGAGACATCGAAGTGCTGCTCTAAATTAAGGAACACAGGCTATGCAAATTGTGCTACTCGCTCCCCACCCACCCTTTCCTGTTTGTTTAGATGTCTCAAGATAGCAACATGCTGGTATATTTTATTTTGGTAATAATGAAGCAGCTTTGCACGCTTCTTCATCTGCATCCTCTTATTCATGTGACAATGTCTTGGGAAGGGTGACAAGCTCCATTGTTTTACCATTAACAACTTCTCAGCACAGTTCTTCAAGCTTGTATGATAGCAATCAGGTTTTTCCCTTAAGTGTAATTTCACTGCAAGGTATTTTCTTTGAAAAAGCAACTGTAAAAATGGGAAAACTTATTAAGAATGTGATTTCTCAAAGAGGCTCAAGAGGATGTAAATATCCAAAAATAAACACGCACATAAGTAAATCGTTAACCAAGTATCATTCCGCTTACAGTCTGTCACACAGAGCCCCAGCGTGGACCTTTTTGTTACGCTTTACTTTTGGGTATCAGTGGGAACCAGAAACAACAAAATATCAAAAGGAAAACATTCAGGTGCCTTTGAGAAAATGGTTTTAGCTTCTGTAGTTCAAACAGAGCACAGAGATGGAAAGCAGTCACCAGCTGGGCTGTGTGAACAAAATTATGTTCTGTTTGGAGACCGAGCCAAGTAATAACACTGCTGTTTTGGGTCAACAAAGACTTTTAAAAAATTTTCAGGTAGAACAAAATGTTTTATTTAATTAAAAAATATTAGAAAGCAGAGTACATACTTGTAAGTATGTATTAGACCTGGATGATTACACCTAAATTGTTCACTGCATACACTCAGTAATTAATTGAACTGCTAGTTGACAAGTAATTTATTTGAAGTCCACTGAATAATTGAAGCTTATTATTAGAATGAATTGGAATGCTCCAAAAAAAGGAAGATTTATGATTACAGATATAGGCCCCAATCCAGGATACATTTATACGCACAATTACCAGTCACATTTTTAGGCAGATCATTTCACACAGTTCCCTATTCTCTGGTATCTGCATACAAATATTCTATTTTAAAATCAGTGAGGCTGCACAGGAAGTAAGATGCTTCTCAGTATGAGTAAGGTTGACAAAATCTTAACTTCTCAGACCACCAACTGATCAAAGTAACACAACTTACATCCAACAGTGACCTGTACTTGGGAGTGGATTTCCAGGTGGTTGGATCTTTACAGCACAACAGTCCACGTGAGACACTGATCTGTGGGAGACCAGTGAAAATGTAATTACATTATTCCATTGATTAAGTCCGCATTTTCCCTTTGCAGTTCCCATATTTCTGACATGAAGAAAATGTTAGTAAAATTAACATAAAGGTTATGTAAGATAAATGTTCTGTTGCTGTACTGAACGTCGATTTAGATTTGGGTAAGCACATACTTTGGACGTGCTTATTGGGCCTAATGGTCTCATATGCAGCAGAATCTTTCTAAATCACATGAGAAATACTGACTTTCATGGGACTCTACAAGGGTTCGGTGTATAGCAAACAAGCGGGTGCCGAAACAGTGTTGTAGTATGTAGGAAAGTCGTTCTTTGGTATAATCACTTAAGGCTTCTCCAGCAGCCTTGCCACTTTGAGTTTTATTTAAATAAATAGGGAAGTAGTTGAATCCTCCTCATGATGATAAAGGGTTACAAGCAGCTGTGGTGCTGCTCACGTGTCACACATTGTCAGCAGACAGTTGCAGTTTCAGTTACATATTCTCCTTTGATTTGATTATGTTTTTCTCCTAAATTAAATAATTGTAACGTCTGTACCGTGTGGTAATGGCAGCAGCGTTCATTCCAGGCCTTTACCGAATATGCTGTGGGTTCAGGAGAATTTATAAGCGACAAAGCTTCTCGTCCTGTTCAGCATTCTAGGCATCTTATTTCGCATACGCCTTCTCCAGTGTGGTTTCCTTTTACAAGTATGAAGGACCTGGGAATCATTCCAGTCTGACCTGTCTTTTCAGTGGATTTTCACTGCATTTCTTTAGTGGGGAACCTGTAACCATTTTTACTGCAACCCCCCCTACTTTGAGGCTCTATATTTCAATATGTGTCTCATCTCAATCCAGTACTTCACGTTGTCTTTCTCTGCAACACTGATATGTTAGTTTTGTTTTCTGTGGCAAGGGTTAATCTTGCTCAGACAGCCCATTTTCAGGGTAGAAGATGCCTATCTGTGCTTCCCCCTCCCTGAATGCCTGCTGCAGAGGAGACTGGCTGCTCTCCCTCTAAAGATTAGTTACACACTTTCTATGTGGATTACTTCCTGTTTTCCCTCAGCCTTTCATTTTGCTTGGCACCAGCAAGTGTTGTTCTCACTTGTGTAGGTAGCTGCTTCGTGGGCCATACGATTTGGAAGGAACAGGCGCAATTTCAGTATGTTTCAAATTTTGCTCTGAAGTATGTACAGGCAGACCCCTGAAAAATAATGAAAAGCAAGCAAAGTAAATGCAAATAGTACAAAATAGTTTATATTTCTTAATATTAGTTAAAACTCAAGTTTTGTAGCCCCTTTTTTTGTCACATAAAGATAAACCCTGTTTTTTTATCAGACATATCTTTGTGAGTGCTGCAAAACTATGATACACTGATTTTTTCAATTGATTAATTTCAGTTTAAGTTGTTTTTTGAAGACGCAGCAGATGTATGTGATTTTTCACACTGTGCTGTTCTTATGCATCAGCCTGATGATATCATACTCAAGCACTAATACTACTACTACTTGTCTTTTACATAAATTAGCACTTTACAGCTTCAGAGCACAATACTAACATTACCTAATTACTCTAGAATTAAGCATGCACTCTTTTCCTTTTAGAGAAGAAGCTGATGGACTTAGATGGTGATATGTAATCAGAAAGGAAAACAAATCCTTTAACAGCCTATGTCCTGGTCTCATCAACAGGCCCGGAGCCAGAGTATTTGTTCTCCCCCCTCTCCCAATTCCAGCAATGTAATGAAAATCAGACTTAAGCACCCAAATTCCTTTCTCCTTGTGAAAGTCTCACAGAAATCTCAGTTTCTCTTTCTATAAAATGGAAAAACTGATACCCTTCTCCTAGAAAATGACTAGTGGAGATCTTGTTTGGTGATTGCCTAAGTATCGCTACTGTGGCCACAGATACTTGATGTCAAAAAGTTCTTAAAGCTATCCTAGTTTTCCACTTTTATTTCAGGTTAGTGGGACACTGGCCACCTTAATGTCAGTAGAAATACTCATTATCATCATGACTTCAGTGTGGGCAAGGCCCACTCTGGCACTTTTAATCTCACACAAAAGGTAACCCCTCCAATAACCCCTTTGGCAGTGGCTCCCTGCAGCGCTCACTCCCACCCAACCAACAGGACAAAATGCTCCTCTCTCTTCTCTTCCTTCCCTGTGTCCTAAATAATTCCACTCCCAGGGCCTCTTACCAATTACCTCTGCAAGACTCTTTGGAGGCTCTTGCTTCCTTGCTGCTCTAGGATGAATCATCACTTCAAACTTTTAATCCTTATAGCTGTTGTCCAGGAAGATCACTGCAATTTTCCTTCCAAATAGCCCGTTTCCTGCAGTGACATGCAACACCCCCCACCAAATCTCTCACAGGGTGAATGGCAGCAATCCAACAACATGTTATCCATCACAGAGAAGTTAAGTTCTCCAACAACATCTTTGCATAACCGCATCCACAGCCTAATTCTTCCCTCCAGACTCTGACACCCCAAAACCCAATTTCCATTCATGCAGAGAATGTTACATCCAACAGTTTTGCTCACTATAATGCCCATGCATGATAAAACAAATATCCTATAGTTTGCTCTGCCACGGAAGGTTTCAGCAATAGCATGAATGTATGTTAGGGCTCTGCATCCACCTGAAGTTGTCTTCAATTAAAGTATTTCCTCCAAGTGGGAGGCTGGCCTACCCTTCTACCTCCTGAAGTTGCCTGCTCTTCCTGTCCTCCCAGCCAGGGTAAGAAGAGGATTACTACTATTAATAAACATGTACATGTAGCTTTTACTCCTCCAAGAGTATGAGAAACATCCACTGCTCTTTATTTTCATTCACAGATTTTCTAAGAGTCTTCACATTTAAGGACAAAACTGTCGGTTTGCAAAGTTTTATGAACATTTCACTCATTGTCTTTCATGTATAAATCCTCAAGGCTAGTTGATTGCTCAAGAATATTTATGTTGCTTGCAGAATAAAACAAACAACTCTGTGACTAATACTGGCTTAAATTCAGTGTATAGCTCTGATTAATGCTATTTTTAATGAATAGAATATTCATTGCTGCTCATTTATTACAGCTAGCTATCCCTGGCTCAGTTTTTGTTAGCACAGCACAGAGGAACTTGATTTCAGACAGAACAAATAGCTAATAGGATATCTGAAATTCAGTCACACGTATTTTGCTGGAAGATAGGTATTCACAGCACAGAAAGAGCTGCTGGTACACCAAGTTCAGTATCTGCCTACTAGGAGTGCCAACACCAACCTCTTCTGAAGAACTCGTAATGCATCAGGCATTCAGCAACACTGTACCTGAGGAAGAATTCCCTCGTGGCTGCACAACCGAGAAGACAAACCTCTAATACAAAGCAACTCGCCAGTTATGTCATCACTGATGGAGACATAAATCTGAGGGATTAATATCTTAATCCTGATGAGTCTTGAATGCTGGAAGTTGAAGGCTCTTGTCGTTTTTATTTTCATCAGTACAACAACCGATGAAATGGTACCTCCCTGGCTTGTATAATCAGCTCTACTGATTACAGCAGTCAAGGGACTGACTCAATTTACATGAGCTGAAAGCCTGGGTGTCCTTTTTTTTTTTTTTTAAACGTATGTTTAAGTCTCCTCCATTTTGGTGTAAGGGAAGCTATTTAACGCAGTAACAGTTTAGGACCAGTTTTCCACGGATTAGTGAGACACTGCATTGATAAACTGTGTCCTTTTGGGTGTTTCCTTATTACTGAACAAGGTAACGCCACGTGCCATGTCTGGTCTAGCCTTCCTTGCACACACCTCCCTGTACTCCTCCTTTAAAAGCCATCATTCTGCTCAGCAAGGGTGCTGAGGGCTAAGGTGCACTGTAGTCAGGAACAGGGGAGATAACTCAGCACTTGGCATGACTGACCTCTACAAGGTCATTTGGTTTGTTCTGTAGGCAGGTTTCCCTTCGCGTCCCTCTAAGGCTTGCTGACTGAATCTTTCTATCAATGTTTTATATAATCACATTACAATATTTTCTGCCATCCATTTTTTTTATTACCTCTTATTTTCTGTGTTTGACCACTGCAGCACTCTGAGCAGATGTTGTCATTAAGCTGTCCACGCTGATGCCTCAATCTTTTTTTTGAAAGGTTACAATTAATTCAGGACCCATCTGTGTATATGAGTAGTTTCAGTTGTGCCTTCCAAGGTGCGTTACTCTGCACTCATCTACACTGCATTCCCTCTGACGACGCATTACTCAGTTACTTAGTGTTGTCAAGGCTTACTGAGGTGCCTATGATCCACCAGCCTTGTCTTGCCTGTCACTCTTACGTATGCAGCCTCTCCAGTAGGTCCTCAGTAAGTGCATTAAACAATGCTGTTGTTTGTATTGATCCTTGAGGCACCCCACTACTTAAGTGCTGTGAGAACTGAGCAATTATTCCTGCTCTGCCTCTGCGTGCTGTCCCCTAACCGGATTTGCATCCACGACTGGCAGGATGTTACCACCTCTTCTCCTCTTGGCAACTGGCTTTCCTTAGTAGCCCTTTGTGAACCATCTTTATTCAAAGCCTTTTGACTGTTTAAATAACTCCCTCTGGTTCCCCATTACCCTGCATTTTCCAGTCGCTTCACAAAACTGCTCAAAATCCAGAGATCCGACATCAAAGCCTTCTTTCTTTTCACAAACTTTTGTTTGTCGACCCAGAAGTTTTTGTGTGTGTGAGTGTTGTCATTGAGGTGACCCGTGCAGGCAGGTGAGTTCCGGGCCTCTTTTGCTGCAGCGCTGCGCGATGGGGAGCTCCTTTATAAACTAAACCCATCCCGTGAGCTTCAAAAATAAAGTAACACCACACTACCTCAGCCAGGACGCATCCAAGTACCAACAGCCCGCTCCGGGGCTGACTGAGGGTTCACTGTTGACCCTGGGGTCCTGTGCTTGTGCAACTGAATTTGATACGGGCTGGTCAGCAGCTATCACATTCTCCCTCGTGAGTTTCTCATGTTTTCGTTGTGCCCGCAGGAGAGGCTCCTCTCAGGCATCAGGCTTCCCACTGCCAGCCAAATGAGCCAGTGCTTCTCTGCCCCTCGACGGCTCCTCTCCCCTGCCACCCCGCAGCC
>NW_010401001.1:0-3011 GCF_000710305.1 Buceros rhinoceros silvestris
CGGTGGGAGGCTGGCGCTGGTGCCGCTGCTGCGCAGTGACAATTATTCCCCCCAAGACTGCTCTTTTCTCTGCTCGCCGTTTCCTTCTTCCGCCTTCAGGCCCGATTAAAGCGTCTTCAGCGCTTAGCAAGTGCCAGCCTTGTCCTGGCAGCGAAGCAGGTGAGGCGTGTGTGGCCTAACGCACTGGACCCATCCCGCGTTTAAGCTGTTCGCCTTTCCAGGTCCCTGGAACATGAGGCGAGTCCCTCCTGCCGCCCTAGAAGCTCTCTACGCCCTCCAGAATCCACGGCTCGCAGAACAGCGTGTTTGGGGGGACAGCCGGGATGCCCAGGCACACCTCGATGCTGTCGCTCCGCTGTGGCAGCTCCTGCCGGGGTGAGGCGGAGCAGAGAGAGCTTCTGCAGAGGAGCATCAACCTACCGGCGTTTGCTGGGAGTCAAAACCGGTTTCTGATCCTGGTGAGGAAAGGACTCAGGTCTGCACCTGGAGGCGTGACAAGTCCGCAGCCCCGTGTGTAAGCGTGAGATCACCCAGGGCAGCCTCATGGCAGGAGTGCGCCGAGAGGCTTCTCCAGCCACCCCCGGACAGAGGCAGCAGCACTGCAGAGAGTGCTTCTCCTCTTCATCCTGGTCAGAAAAAGGAGGGGCAGGAGCTGGAGTCAGACACGTGTGTCTCTTCAAACTGCTGCTGCCGTGAAATCCTCGTCACAGCCTTTCTGAGGGTGCGTCTCGCCGGGGTTATTCCCCTGTTCCGCTCAGCTAGAAGGAGAAGCCGGATCAATGACCGCGGGAAACAAGACGACCACAGAAGGTCTCATAAAACAGGCCCACAGGAAGCCTCCTCCTCATCCAAAGAGCAGAACTAACGAGCCTGGTGGCAGGGAACATGCATCACGGTGGCTCGCGGTGAGCCGGCAGGCGAGCGGCATCGTTGTCACCATGGGCTGGCAGCCAGCTGCCCTGTGTCTTCGCTTGGGATGGCAGTCACCTAGGAAAGATGTCTCCTGCTCTCTGCTTAGCACTGGGGGGTGTGTAAACCTGTCAGAGCCCTTCCCAGCACAGAGAAACACACACGGCACAGGGGAGGATGTTGGCTGCTTTATTTTTTTTTTTTTATTATTTGTTATTTTTTTTACAGGTACCACCATCGGTGAAGATGCTCGCAGGGTGGTCCTAAAGGCTCTCCAGCAGAGATCTCGAGAACGGAAGGAATCATACGAGATAAGCTTCGCTGGGACCTGTACACAGCAACACCAAGGGATTTCTTCAACATGGTCAGCACTAAGCTCGGCAGATTTTTTTTCTCTGAAGAAACAGCTCCCTATCAAGTAAGACTAGAGAACACAGATGTGCACACACACCTCACACTCCGCAGGTCCTCCCCGAGGTGCTCCACGCACCACCTGTCCTCAGCTACCTGCAGGACTTTTGAAGAATGGTATGGTGATTATTTTTTATTATTATGATTTATTTTTAAAATTCTCTACTATTTAAAACCTCTCATTTTGCTCAAAAAATTTACTCCCATCTTTACAGGACAACTAAAACGGACATTAAAAAGATTCTCATAAAGCACAACTAGACGCCGGTTTTATTTTTTTAAATACACACTGCAAAAATATCTCTAACTATGTCCATTCTATTAATACTGTACAGAAAAGCTGTCAGAGTGTTGCTACATGTCACACACAGGCTTTTCCTCTCCATCCCACCGACTGTCGCCCTCGTTTCAGCGAACGAGACTGCTCCAATCTGGCACTTAGTTCACATTGCGGTTACGAAACGTTCGATAGAAACAATTAAACGTCGTCTTCGAGAAACGATTGTGTGCTAGTAAGGCAAAACCATGTGATACAAACACATCCTGGATCCTTTTCTTAAGGGTTTGTGCAAATATTAAGCCGTCTTGGGCTGCTGATTGTGAAACTGCCTCCCGCAGGTGCTGGTTTCCCCGGTCAGTTCGGAGCGCAGCCGCCGTTACTGGTGTGCTCCGTGCGTCTGCTGGCCCGAGCTGGCTCTCCTGGATAGCAATCTGGGTGACGCAGAAGCTTCAGAGATCGTTAGGAAACACAGACCTTGTACATTCATTAGAAGCTCAAAAGAACCAGTTCAATGGTTGGCAAGTACAAACACAAAACACAAAAGGAGAAAAAAGGCGGGGAAACCCTCTGGGTTTCCTGATGGGGGATGGAATGAGTCTGGACTTGTGGTCGGTAACATGTGAAAACATACAAAGTTCACTGACCTCTGCTTTTTTTTTTTTTTTTAATATATATATGTACACACGCTTTCTCTTCTCTCCAGTGCCTGGCCAGGGCGATGTCCCGCTGGCCCCAGCCGCGCCGCAGGCTGCCTCAGAGGAATCCTTCCCGCCACGTCGCGCTCTTGACCAGGCAGCTGCAGCACTGTATGGCCTGCCACCAGCTGCTGCAGCCCAAGGGCTCCACGCTGGTTTTGGTGATCATCACCTTAGAGCTGGAGAGGCTGACGCCTGAGTGGTTTCCTGTGAGTACTGATCTGCTAAAAAAAGCACAGGCAGGAATCAAAACGGCCTTTGGTCACCACTCTCGAGGCCGGGACGCTGAGGCGTTACTAAAGCACATGTGGATTGACAACCAACACGGCATTTCAGGGGCCTTCTGAGATGAAGCGTGTCCTTGTGCCGCCTTTGCTGCGGACCTTGCTAGTGCCACAAAGAGGAAACAAAACTGCAGCTGAGGGCTGGGCTGGGCTGGCGAGACGACCTCCCCATGGGCAGGGAAGGAGGTCCCCAAAGCACCTGGCCACGCATAGCCCCTGCATCCCAAGGAGAGATTCTCCCACACAGGGATGTCTGAGAGCACCTAAAAAACTGCCTGCTGTGCCCCCAGCCTCCCACCAAACACCGGAGGAACTTCCAAGCACAGTTACACCGCTTTTAAAAGTAATTGGTTTGGCTTCTAGCAACACACCGAGCTCCGGTTCTGGTTTTTAAGGCTTTTCTCCAGTTCCATATAACACACACCTTTTAGG
>NW_010401001.1:3456-3821 GCF_000710305.1 Buceros rhinoceros silvestris
ACGTGTTGGGCATCAGAGCCAACACGCACACTGCTGACCCGCACCTACCGAGGCATCCGGAACAGCCCGTCCCTGCCCGCCCTCATTCCAGAGCTGCAGGAGCAGCAGCCAGAAAAGAGAGTCATTTATCATGAACCTTTATCATGAATTTATCTGCACCTTTCCTTACAGGGTAACGGCGCTGACGTCATCTGCTGCAGAGCTTGTGGATCAAGAGCTGCCGCAGCCCCCCAGTGCTGTTTCTATTTTCCATCCCATCGGTCGAGCCTTCCAGGGCCATCCCAAGGCCACGCCAGCCCTTCCAGACTGAGGAATTCCCATCGAGTGAGGTGGAGCGTCACTATAAACCAGCCAGTTTTGACACC
>NW_010401001.1:3974-4990 GCF_000710305.1 Buceros rhinoceros silvestris
TCCTACTCCGGCCCAAATCACTGCTGACACAGTGGAGACTGGCGAATGCGCCGGTGGGTTTGGACACCCGCACCGTGAGGATGGGGGGCGGTTGGGGGAGGGTGCACACGGGTGGCTCTCCCCTCAGCTGAGGCCTGGGGAAGACACCTCCCCGTGTCGTCCCTTAGAGCTGCCCGAAAGGGACAGGGGGAGAATTCCTGCCTCGGGAGCAGCCACTGCACCCCAGCAGTCCCAGCGAACAGGCACCGCAGAGCAAAGGTGCCGCTGTGTTCTTCAGAGGATAACGGCAAAACCGTCCTCTTTCTCATTCCCTCCTCAGCAGCCTGCGCTGCCCCCCAGGTTTTAACAGCCTGTAAATACAGAAAGCTGGGGAGAGGGACTTGGTCACAGCCCTACAGCTCGGGGACCAAGCTGGCAGAGGCTGCGAACTGCACCCGAGGGAACCAAATGTCTGGGGGTTCATTTGTAAGCGAGCGATGCAGCGTGACAGGCTGCGCCTTCCCCAGCTCGCTCCTGTGCGCTCGTCCTAGAGCCACTCTGGCTTGCCCCAGGGGCCAGGGAGCAGGAGCTGCTGTCGAGGAGGGGGCAGCTCCCGCTGCTGGTTCCCTAAGAGCAGGGCTCAGGTGGAACCAGGGGGTGATTTCGTAGTCAGAAGACTGCAAATCGAACCTCCGGTTTTTCTTGAGGCCTCACCCTGGAGCCCAGGGGTCTGAGGTTTGTGCCTCTTCCTGGTGAAGCCAGTAAAGACCCAAATTACTAAATAATTCCCCACCACCACGTCAGTTGTTATTAACTGCTAATCTCCATGTCAAAGCAGTTTTACAGACCACAAAGGACAGTTTAAACCTCTACTGCATTTTTTAAATTACACATCTCTGACAGTAAGTGTTTTCTTTGGGGTTTTTTTTGTTGTTATAAACACTAGGGCCAGCATTTTTGGGGATTGTTATCCTGGTACAATCCAGACAGTACTGGATGGACAACACTCGCTGGAAGGGTTTCACAGGGCCCGGCCC
>NW_010401001.1:5101-7220 GCF_000710305.1 Buceros rhinoceros silvestris
CAGGTACCACACATCATGACACAGGATAAACAAACAGGGGACAGGGATGAGACAGGAGCAAGGAGACCCTCGTGCTGCAAAACCACGCAGGAAGAACCTTTCTGGCTTTCTTCCCCTTGCTCATCATCTTACCTTGCAGGAGAGGAATTCTGGGGTGCTGATGGAGACCCAGCAGGAGCCTCGCTGGGCTCCTGTCACAGCCCCCCGTGCTTCACAGCCAGGGCTCGTCCTGCTCCACTCACACCACCCAGCACAAGGTAGGGGTATGGGGTGCAAGAACCCTGCAAAGCTCCTACCAAGGACTGGTCCTACCCCCCCCAGCCCACAGCACCAGGGCACGAGCAGCTGGGAGAAGGGAACAGCCCCCCCAGAGGTATGGGGGTGCGTGGGGGACATCACGCTTTAAACACAGATACACAGAACAAACGGGAATGACAGAGAGGGTTGAGAATTTGGACACAGCCCTTTGTTGCTTCCGTGACTGTACAAAACATGTTTTTAACAGATGTTTGTTAAACAAGTCAGTTTTGTTTTTATTAAACCCAACTTTGGTACAAGCAGGTCACTCCTGAGATTCATTTACAAGGTTGTTTTAAAACGAAGATGAACTGGGGCCTCTCTCTGTTCCTGCGTGAGGTTAGACTGGGGCACAGACATCACTTTTTTGTTTGTTTCCCTGGGTTTAAGTGTTTGTGGGAGGGGAGGTCAGTCTGTTAGACACACAACTCACAACCAGGCGCGCCCAGCCTCCAGCTTTACACCATCCCCCCTCCTTTAACACATAACATTTCCTTGTGCTTGAAAACAGTTCCAGTCTCACCCACCACATCCCGGCAGGACGTGCTGGAGTCGGGACTGGCCAGGCAGGGTTACCCATCCCCGAAGCAGCGGGCGGGGAGGCAGGCAGGGAGCTCGGGGAAGGGGTTAAGTCGTGAGGCACGCAGGGCAGCCCAGAGAACTGAACACCCAGCAGCTGCGGGACTTTGGTTAGCAAACACGTGAGTCTGCAGAGAGAAGCGTCACGGAGGAGTTATTGCTCGGAACCGCGAGGAGGCGGCTGAAAGGTGAGGGGCAGAGGGGGGTCTCCAGCTACGCCCCAAAACCAGAGCGAGGGGAGGACACCCGGAAGCCCCGTTCCAGCGCAGCAGAAATGCCGCCTGGCGCTGCCCCAGCGCTGCCCCTCGTCTCCCTGAGGATCGGTCAGTGTTCAGGTTAGCCCGGGCGCTAACCGGGTTCAGTGCAAGCCACCAGCGGCCCTGGTTAGCAGGTTAGCTTTGGCAAGTATCTTAGATTTCAACTTTATCAAGAAACCTGACCAAGGAAACTTTTCCCAAGGGAAAGACACGGCTGTCTTAGTCCTTGCTATACAATCTCTTCCGTGTAATATACTGCAAGCTTAAAGGTGAAAGAAGCACCAATTAATTTCTTCTGCATGAGATGTTTTGGCCTTAATAAATCTTCTAATTAACGTGTCTTCCTGAAGTTATGGAGCACGCACTGGGAAGACTAAAAAAGCTACAGAAAGAACAAAAGAGAATCAGTATTTACGTTATTTACAAGAATTACAGACAGCATGACAGGGCACAGCACAAAGCCGGCGCGTGCCGCCGGACCGCCTGCGGGGCCGCGCAGACATCTGCATTTAAACCATCACCACTTGGAGAAGCTCTCACAGCTGCCGGGGTCTTGTTTGGAAGCGGTATCAGAGGATCACCTTAAAATGTTCATGAGGAGAGGCTGCTGACAGGGACGTCTGGGAAGCCACGTGCTGAGTGACCTTACCCACCAGGGTCCGTCTCCCTGAGGCACCAGGAGCCCCATCTTTACCACGACCAGCTACTTTCCCACCTCAGCTTCCCAATTAATTCTTCTGTACCTGAATGCACTTTCTCCTCTCTGGCCTCCTAGAAGATTTGGCTTTAATTGTACTGGGATGGAAAAGGTTGTAAAACATTTTGTAGAGAGCACTTGGTATCAGCTGCTAAGCCCCCACTCAGGCTTATCCTTCTGAAAGCTAACAGGCTCGAGCGACGACTCTGTCTAACTGTAACTCAGACCGTCACCTGCTTTGTCGGTGATGGCTACAGGCAGCGGCCCCCCAGCTCCAGCCACGCGCCCA
>NW_010401001.1:7282-10754 GCF_000710305.1 Buceros rhinoceros silvestris
CTGCTTTGTCGGTGATGGCTACAGGCAGCGCCCCACCAGCCCCAGCCATGCGCCCAGTCAGCTCGCTGCGGGCGGACGCGCGGTGTCCACACAGCGTGGTACCACGGCTGGGGGAACCTCCCTGGCCTTGGAAGAAGATGGGATGCAAACAGGCCAGATCTACCCTCTGCCTTTTAAACGAGCTGCCTATTAAATGCACGAAGCAGAGGCCTCCTGCAGCAACCCGCCCGTTTCTAGAGACCTCGGGAGCAGCCAGGCTCACCGGCTGGGGTTGGGTTCGGAAACCGGGGCTGCAGAAGAGCTCCCATCAGAAGCACCACTTCACCAAACACTGTGTGCATCAGCCACACCCCACCGGGTTAGCCAGGCTCACCGGCTGGGTTTGGTTTCGGAAACCGGGGCTGCAGAAGAGCTCCCATCAGAAGCACCACTTCACCAAACACTGTGTGCATCAGCCACACCCCACCGGGTTCTGTCTGACGAGCAGCATCGATCCCAGCCCAGTACCAAATAAAACCCAGAGCGACCTTACATTAAGGGAGAATCACGTCGCACGGAGCAACGGCCCTCAGACAGACACCGCAAGGACGCCTCTGGGTAGAGCTTCTGCAGCAGCGCTCCGAAACAGAACCCCCAGCCAAAGCCATGCTGCTTCCCTGGCCTTGATCTACGTGTGTGATGGGCTCCTCCAGAAAAAGCACAGCTCTGGGAGTCCATTCGGAAAACGGCATCCTCTACCTCCGCTCCCTTTTCATCCTGCCCTTAAGTCACCTCTGAGCATCACTACAAGAGCAGAACTGCTGGCAAACCTTCCCGCCCAGTCGCCAGAGCCCACAAAGGAGACTATCAACAAGCTTGAAGGCAACTTTTCCCAAGGAGGGATGGCATTTGAAGGAGTATCTTAGAATCTCTCCCCAGATTGTAGATGAGGTGCTTTTCTGCACGTTGTAGAAATCAACTAAGTTTATTTTTTAACATTCCAGATAGTCAGAGATCCGCTGGATAACCCAGGCAATCCACTGCTAAATAAAAGACACCACAAAAACTCAAAATACATGTGAGATTTAATAAAAGAAAAAAGTACAAAGTGAGTGGAAAGAAATGAAAGTCAAAAAAAACCAGACCAACAAAACACAACACCCCCAGACGTTTGGAATGACAAGGTGAACGGATGCAGCACGTTGAGGGGCTGCTCCCGCCCTGGGCAGGTCCCCGGAGCCAACCACCCCATCTCCACCCCGGGGTACCCACCACGGCCAGGTGTGAAGCCTACGGAGCTTGAAGCCCCACACAACACAAGTTAAATTAGAAAGCAGACAACATACACGATGGTAAATGTTTAAATGATTAAAAGAATGGACAGTTTTTCCCATGAATACCAACCTTTAACAGATAAACGGACAAACCAGCTGACAGACCTGTAACTGAACGGTTTGGGACATTTCTGAAGGGTTTTTCTAACCTACAAGAATGTGAATCTTCGGACGGGAGGGAATGAGCATCACCATGTGTTTGTAACTTGTAAATAAAAAGCAGATACGGAACTACCCCATAAACCACACAGGGAAAATCTCGTCTCAGCCAAAAGGACAAATCGAGCACTGGAGGAAAAATAAATGCCTGAGTCCCCCTGGTGAGGTGATGCCGTTGGCTGCTCCAGAGGACAAGGGACTGCCAGGAAAAGGTCATGACTGGAAGCCAACGTAACACCCTCATCATTAAAGTATTGTTCCACACACTCTGAACATCTTCACAGGGAACAGCTGGGCATTGCTCCACAACAACCACGGATCTGAAGGGTTTTCCTCTTCCCTCTCACCACTGCTCTTAACTACCTGTTACCCTAGGGAAAAGGAGAGGATCTCTGGTGAGCCAGAAATCGTTTGCATAGACCTTGCTGGCTGCAGCGTGAGATCAGGAGGAAATTACCAGCTGGAAAAGCGATGGCCAGGCTGCCATCTGCACGGCCAGTACCACCAGTCACTGTTTCACACCCGCCCGCGCAGCATCGGCCTTGAGAAGCCAAACAGGGACCAACGCTACTTCCCCACACCATCCGCACACCCGAGCTGCTCTCATTAGCAACAGTCAAACGCTGGCCCTAAGCTGCCACGCGTCCGTCGTCAGTCAGCGGGAACTGTCCACCTGCACCTAACAACGGCTCAGGTTCCTCACCTGCTTCTCTGAGGAAAAACCACATTAACCCTGCTGAGGTTTGACAGTTCCTCTTTCAAACCCGCCTCTCCTGGAGGCACAGCCTTATCACCCCAGCGCTCAGCAGCTCCTAACAAACCCCACCAGAGCCACGCTGACAAACGGCCGGTTCCGAAAGGTACCTGCGAGATCTTCCTGAGGTTCTCTCTTACCACCGTCAAGTAACGCTGACGTGATTTTCCTATCAAAGGCCAATGTCCATATGAAACCAGTTTAACACCTGCGCATGCATTTAGAACGGGAAAAGGCTGCTTTAACGGGGCACACAAGATCAAGAGCTCATTTCACAACCCAGCAAAATGCCAGCTCGGGGCCAGGCTGTGCTCTGCTCCCGGCAACTCATGTGAGAAGCTTGCTGACAGTGTAAAGACAAGTCGTTAAGAGAAAAAAAAACAATCAGAAAAATCCCGTAATGTTTGTAAGTCAATAAAAACGCACCCCCTCACTACCAACACTGCACCACCAGCATTTGATAAACTCTACAGACACCCTGTGGGGGCAAACAGAAAAGATTTGCTTCCTTTTATTCTCTTATCTGACGGATGATGGAATTGGGTCCAGCTATTTTTCCATGACGTCACTAGGAAGTCTCTAGGTTATCGTCCTGCCTTACCGCAAAATGGTTTGAGTGGAAAAACCCCATATAGATCCTCGTTACCGCCCCGAGCTGCGGAGAGCGCAGCTGTGAGTTCTAGGCACGAGGAGTGTCAAAGGAAGCACCTTCCAGGAGGGGCAGAGCCTAGCAGCAGAAATGCGGTGCAGAGCTCAAGAGCAGGGGGTTCTCCTCGTTAGGCACATGAGAAGTTGAAGGTTAAAGAGTAAAATAAAGCCGACCGCTTAAATAGTCCTTCCACAACAGCAGAGTACGTTGGTGAGTGACATCGGACAAGTTACGCAAATCCTGTATTCCACATTATGCAACAAACTCTGAGGAAAAATCTTCCTGTATAAATGTTCTACTTTAGCAGTAAATTCAAAACATTGTCCCGTGAATTTATTATCCACTCTCTCTCTATATATAAATATTATAAATGCCTAGAAAGTGTTTAGAGGAGTTCAGGATGAAAGTAGATAATGACTGGAATGAGGGTTACTCGGACTAAGATTCCCAGGGCAGCGAGCCTAAGCGGTGTTTTTCTACCCTTTCTCAAAACTTAACTGAAATCGAGAGTTTTGTTAGAAAAAGAAAACGTTCCAGCATTCTTCCTAGCGCCCTCGCATCCGGCACAGCCAGGGAGGGCAGACGAGCCCCAGGCAG
>NW_010401002.1:0-286 GCF_000710305.1 Buceros rhinoceros silvestris
GTTTTGGTGCTCCGCAGGTGACAGTCACACGCACCTCTCTACTTTTACACATTTTCAGAGAAAAACGGGCCGAGCCGGATGACTCCGGTACAACGCACCCCGTTCCCTGGCGGTTTCATCGCAGAGACGCTCGTCTCCGTTTTGGTGCTCCGCAGGTGACAGTCACACGCACCTCTCTACTTTTACACATTTTCAGAGAAAAACGGGCCGAGCCGGATGACTCCGGTACAACGCACCCCGTTCCCTGGCGGTTTCATCGCAGAGACGCTCGTCTCCGCCCCCGGGA
>NW_010401002.1:914-1295 GCF_000710305.1 Buceros rhinoceros silvestris
CACCGGGCGTGTGACACGGGGCTCATCTGCAGGGGGGAGCTGGAAAACCAGAGAGAAAAAAAGGAAGTTAGAAGCCATGCGGAATTTCAGCCTCTTGGCTGCGTCTCTTGGGGCGTGTCAGAGACCAGGGCAGTGGAGCTGGGGAAGGGTCTGGAGAACGTCTGAGGAGCGGCTGAGGGACCTGGGGGGGTTGAGCCTGGAGCAAAGGAGGAGCCGGGAAGACCTTCTGGCTCTGACAACTCCCTGACAGGAGGGTGCAGCAAGTGGGGGGTCGGTCTCTTCTCCCCAGGACGAGAGGAACCTGCCTCAAGCTGCCCCGGGGGAGGCTGAGGTTGTCCCTAAGAAACCCCAACCAACTCTTCTACGTGTGTTATTCTCCTA
>NW_010401003.1:0-203 GCF_000710305.1 Buceros rhinoceros silvestris
TGGGGGGAGTGCATCCCCCCAGACAGCCCCATGGAGGGGTCCCAGCCTTCCCCCACCTGCCCACTGCAGGGACAAAACCAGCCCAGGGTGATGGTTTCAGGGCATCGGGGTTTCCAAGCCCCACGTGCACCTCCTGCCCCAGGCTCCTGCCCCCAGCAGGGCGCTGAGGAGCAGCCGGGGCGGCGGGAAGGGGGAGAGGGGCG
>NW_010401003.1:616-1384 GCF_000710305.1 Buceros rhinoceros silvestris
ACTGGGCCCCACAGACCAGGAGCAGCCAGGGAGAAAAGGGGTCTCATCCTGATGCAGGGATGGAAGGGGGGGAGCAGAGCCCAGGCTGCCCACCATGGCCTCACCCCCTCGGGTCTCCACGGCAGGAGCGGGGTCCCTGGGGTGGTTCGGTGGTGGTGGGAAGGGAGCAGGGGCAGCTCTCATGCACTTGGTCCGCACTGCTCAGTCCTGAGCCTGGGCCAAGGGCGAACAAAGCCGAGCTTGTTGCTCTGGATGTGTGGGGAGGAGGAGAGCTGAGGGCGGGGGGGTGGTGGCGGGCAGGGAGGGCACAGGCAGCACCATCACCACGGGCTGAGGGAAACACATGGCCCCAGAGCAGAGCACCCCATGGGCTGGGCTGAACCCCAGCCCTGGTGCCAGCCCAGGGACCCAGCCAGGCACAAAGCATGACCCTGGGGGGGTCAGTGCGTGGGACCGCCCCCCCCAGACCATGGGGCAGGGGTGCCCCCATCAGCAACGGCCCCAGCCCCCAGGACGGGGCTGGTGCAGGCAAGTGGGCAGGGAGGAGGGAGCCCTGCAGCAAGCTCGCTCCACCCCAAGCGCCCAAGCAGGGCCCTGCGGCTGTGCTGGCACACGATGGGGACAGAGGAAGGTCCAGCAGCAGCGATGGCCACAGCCAGGTCTCCGAGCTCATCGTCACACCCAGGCCAAGAAAAGGCATCCAGAGTGACCAGAGTCGGCTTCGGCACCGCCTGGGTGAGCCCAGCCACGGGTGGCAGTGCTGTCTGG
>NW_010401003.1:1470-1754 GCF_000710305.1 Buceros rhinoceros silvestris
CAGATTGACCAGATTCGGCTTCGGCACCGCCTGGGTGAGCCCAGCCACGGGTGGCAGTGCTGTCTGGGGACAGGGACCCTGGCTCCGTGCGCTGAGGCATGGGCACAGCACCGAGGAGGGACGAGCAGCAGCGGCGGTTAGGAAGTGATGTGACTGCAACCACACCCCCCAACGCAAAATTGTTAATTTATTATTAGGAGGAGGAAAAAAAATTGTACAGTTACAAGAATCATTTCCCAACGGAGGTCAAATCTGAGCCAAAATATCTCTTAAAAAAAAACGGG
>NW_010401004.1:0-1344 GCF_000710305.1 Buceros rhinoceros silvestris
TAATCTGTTTTTATCGTATTTTTGGAAGGGGGAAAAAAGTGAAAGTGTCTAAGTGAACTCGAATCAAAAGCTAACACGTCAGATCAGACCAAGGGAAGAGAAAGGCAAGTGGGGAGGGAAGAAAAAAAAAAAAAAAAAAGAAGAAGAAGAAGAAAAGAAAAGAAATAAAGTGATCAATAAAATCAGTTTTGTAATCAAACCCAGAAATGGCTCCGAACGGGGCTCCAGCCTCCTCCCTCCCAACTCTTGCTCTGCACATTACACGGAAGTGCACAAAGTAGCCCAAGACAGGAGAATTTTCCATATTCCTAAAACATGTCGACCAACTCAAAATGGACGCCTCATTTTTTTTTTTTTTTACGTTTTAACTACTGCTTATCTTTTTACTACTAGTACTAAAATCATTCCTTCCCCCAGCAAGGCATCCAAGAATCCGACCTCATTTTGACAACATGCATTTTCTTACTTTACGCTTAGGAAAATGGATGTTATATTCTCTGCTGTCGGTATTTTTCAGCTAACGCAGACACTTTTCGGATGTTTAGATAGTGCATTGTAAAAACAAGAAGAAAAACCAAACACAACTGAATCGATCTGTTCCTTACTTGTTTCTCATTAAGAGCTGCTATTCTTGATTGCCTTTCATGGATTTGTTTCTTAAGATCCCCGTTCTGCAAAACGGCAACAAGACGCATATTAAAGGCAAAGTGTAAACTAACCCCTGTAATGAATAAACTTGCGATCTAGAAATTGTTCAAAGGCAAAACAGTTCCACCAAAGCCATACGAAAGCATGCACACACAAAACACCCTCCTTAGTAAGAAAGCTCAGTGCAGACTACAAAATGAGATCTCTTACTGATAAAGTTTCTCATCCTGCTGTCCCAGCACAACTGCGCTTATTACAGCAGGGATAAAATACTGAAGAAGAGGAAAAAAAAAGGATCTGCATTTACCTGTGGATCTTGCTTCATCTGTGCAACTAGTTTCTATAAGAAAAAAAAATCACCCCCAAAAAAGGAGGAATTAGAAACTGTTTCAAGTTTAATGGATTTTTTTAAATGTATGTATGTGTGTGGAAGGGGGAGGGAGGGGGGTAAGGAACAAAGAGGCAAGTAAACACTGCGAGTCAGTTTCAAGCAAAGCTCATAAATATTCAGGTCTCGTCCTAATCTCTCCAACACACACACACACACGCACACACACACGCACACACTCTCGCACACACTCACTCACGCACACGCACACACACTCACACAAGCACCGACCGCAACGTTAACTCCGGATCTCCACAACACACACACATACACACAAAAAGAAAAAAAAAAAACTCAGCCAAACAAGC
>NW_010401005.1:0-2604 GCF_000710305.1 Buceros rhinoceros silvestris
CATAGAATGGTTTGAGTTGGAAGGGACCTTACATATCATATAGGTCCAGCCCCCCTGCCATGGACAGAGACATCTTTCACTGGATCAGGTTACACAAAGCCCCATGCAACCTGGCATTGAACACTTCCAGGGATGGGGCATCTACAATTTCTTTGGACAATGTATTCTAGTGTCTTACCACCCTCACAGAAAATAATTTCTTCTTAATACCTAATCTAAATCTACCCTACTTCAGCTTAAAACTGCTACCTCTCATCCTTATCATTACACTCCCTGATAAAGAGTTGCTCCTCATCTTTTCTGTAGGCCCTCTTTAATTACCAGAAACCTGCTATAAGGTCTGTCTGGTGTGGTGGGTTGACCCTGGGTGGACACCAGGTACTCACCAAGCTGCTTTGTCATTCCCCTTCCTCAGCTGGACAGAGGAGGGAAAATATAATGAAAGGCTCAGGGGTCAAGATAAGGATGGGGAGATCGCTCAGCAATTACCGTCACGGGCAAAACAGACTCAACATGGGCAAATTAGCTTAATTTGTTACCAATCAAATCAGAGTACGATCATGAGTAATAAAAGCTAAATCTTCAAACATCTTCCTCACACCCTTTCCTTCTTCCCAGATTTAGCTTTATCCCTGAGTTATCTACCTTCTCATCCTCAGTGGCACAAGGGCACCGGGAATGGGAGTTGTGATCCGTTAATCACATGTTGTCTCTGCCACTCCTTCCTCCTCAGAGAGTGGACTTGTCACACTCTTCCCCTGCTCCAGCATGGGTTCTTCCCAATGGAGACAGTCCTCCACGAACTCCTCCAACATGAGTCCTTCCCTTGAGCTGCAGTTTTTCACAAATTGCTCCAGTGTGGGTCCTTTCCATGGAATGCAGTCCTTCAAGAACAGACTGATCCAGTATGGATCCCCCACAAGGCCACAGGTCCTGCCAGAAGCCTGCTTCAGCATGGGGTCCTCTAAGGGCTGCAGGTGGCTATCTGCTCTACTGTTAACCTCCACAGGCTGCAGGGGAACAACCCGCCTCAACATAGTCCTCACCATGTAGGGGAATATCTGCTTTGGTGTCTGGAGAAGCCCCTCCCTGTGCTTCTTCACTGACCTTGGTGTCTGCATAGTTTTTTCTCTCACAAATTCTCACTCCTTTCTTTTGATTGCAATTGCTCTTGCATTTTGCCTCTTTTGTATTGAGGAGACAGAAGTTGACAATGAGTATAGGCACATAATTCCAATCAGCCATTCTACTTAACTGTTAGTTCATCCCATAGCTTTGCTTCAGAGGGCTCCAGCTAGATCTCTCTCTAGCAATCCAGCACAGAAAAGGCTAACTGAGCATCCAGAGCCACTGGGAACTGAAGCCAGAAACTATTGCCTCCTTTTTTCTACTTAATGGTATTGAATAACCATAAAGACTAGTTGGTGAGATCACAACGAGTGTAATTATTTTACATAATGACCTTGGTATCCAGATTTGAATCTTCGATACTTTGGTTAAACATGCTTCAATATATTAAGACTGTAATTACTTACCCATTCTAGTATCAGAAAGAATAACGTCATTCATTATGCATCAAAATGCATAATCAAACTGTTACCACTTTAGGGATATGCTTGGAGGTGGATTTCAGCTGAGACATAGGTCTTTGAACAGAAAGAGATGAAGTTTTGGCAGGCATTCTCTTCTCCTTTCTCTTTGATCCTGATTATCTGAATAAGAGGACTAACATAAGATGGGATCCTAATTTGGCCAACTTTGTGAGATCTGCTTGTTCCTTTCTTAGTGTAAACATTGTTAGCTAATATATGTCCCAGTAGGAGCAGATGTATAATCAATTTTGATGATCCAGTGACCGACTGAATACCACTGACTAACTGTCCATTAGCAATACAGCACGTTGAGAGTGCTCTTAGAGAGCATCTTTTGCCTAGGTTTCATCCAAAAGAAATCCTCTTTATGTTCTCTAAGGCTGATTTACGATGTTAACCAAATATAGCAGGCGGAAATATTGGAAGATTTGCTTCAAAGGGCAACCTATGATCTGAACTAAAAAGCTAATAAACATGCACTCACTCCATCATGGCTTGGCTTCGTGGACGAAGATTGGGGAAGGGCTTTACCCACGCTTACTGCAAGCGCGCTGATGGCTGAAAAGGCCAATGCAGGATAGGCAAGACGGGTTGCAAAGAGCACACCGGAAGGTCTCCTTCGGTGATATAATCGAGGCATGGTTCTTTCTGCGCTGTCTTTTCTCCTTGAGACTGATTCTATGTGTGCTCTCAAAGGAGGCAGCAGCGTTATGTATGGTGTGTCTCCAAATCTCCCGATTGGAGGCCAGGGTGGACCACTGAGGGTGGTCAATATGGCCAAGGCTGAGGTATTGTTTCAGGGAGTCCTTATATCTCCTTTTAGGAGCTCTTCTCTTGCGGCAGCCGGTGGCGAGTTCGCCGTAGAACACAATGTTAGGGAGGTGGTGATCCACCATCCTGGAGACGTGCTCTGCCCAGCGCAGCTGCGTTTTCAGCAACATGGCCTCAATGCTGGTGATGTCTGACAGCAATGTTAGTCAGGTAGTCAGTCCAGTGGATATTTAGGATTGTC
>NW_010401006.1:0-8763 GCF_000710305.1 Buceros rhinoceros silvestris
GCGGGTGGCACCGCTGAGGAGCTGGCAGAGGTCTGTCGGAGCAGGTGGCATGGAGCGCCGGTGCTGCCGCCTCCTGCCTCCCCGGACCTGGGCTGCCAGCTCCGGCCCCGAGCTCGGCAGCTGGCCGCAGCAGCACGAGCCTCCCTGCTTCTGACCGTGGGACCTGCGCGGTCTTATCCTTTGGTTTTAACTTCGTCCTTCTCGTGTGGATTCACTAACGGTAGCTGAAGACCCAGCTATGGGTCACAGAAGGTCCATGAAAGTGCATTCGTATACTCATTTTTTGAGGAACCTTTTTCCGATCTCGTCCGTGCACAAACTGAGTTCCATATGCTGAGTGCGGCACGGGGCGTGCAGTGGTGCTTGCGCCTGGAGGGGCCTCGGGGCAGAGGCACGCTGGGCTTTATGAGGTCTGGACAGGCCACGCTGTGTTCTCATGCTGTTGAGCTGGAGTTTGAAATCAGTTTGTGCATTGACAGGCTCTCTGCATATGTTCGCATCACAATAAATATGTTGAAGCACACGTTATGGTGATCATAACTAACCATGCATGCAGCATTTTAATTTTACATCCCATGCCCATAACCACCAGTAGCCACAAAAAACCATACACTGTACTTTTGTTTGGCAGGGGGAAGCTCAGAAGTAAATGTTTCCTTTCCAGGCTGTTACTGTGAAGCCAGCTAATGTTAACATTTATGTAAGACAGCGACATGGGATGATGATTTGGCAGCGAACTGGACAGCAAAGAAATGTAAAACAAATAAATCCAGCACACAGGCTATGTGATTGAGTGGAGAATGAAGTAGAGGAATATAGGAAATGTAAAGGGAGTCTTCAGATTCTCAGAGCAAACCCTGACCTAATTAGAAAGGGCGTGCGGTTCTGACCTGCAGGGTGGTCTTAGTGTTTCGGTACTCTCTTTTTCCAGCACGTCTCCGTATTTCAGCAACTCAGGAGATAGCCACAGACACGCCAGTCCTTTAAAAAGCTGATGTCAGCTTAAGAGGGGTAAAAACAGCAGTAAGGTAACAAATGATGATTTCAGGGTTGCTGGAAATAACACATACCAAAAGGCTTTCTTGTGAAAAATTCTGTTTTCCTTTATTAATCTGAATCAAAAGCACACCCAGGAAGGTGCGTATTAACGGTAGGGCCTGCAAGCTCTTGCAGGAACGATTACAGGTAATATAACAGCTACTAAGAGACAACCGTTCAAGTTAAAGTCGTTATTCTGTGTTTGTGCAACAAAGCGTTAGCATATGTAGCCACGCCGTTGTCTGAAAATGAGCAACTCCTTGCTCCTGGGTTTGCTGTTTCTTAGGTTGTCACGTGGTGAGTGTTATCTTGAAGTTGCAGTTACCAGCTGCAGTGGTAACTTTATCCAAAGTGGCCATAAAATTACACACATGTTGTATTTCAGGAGGTGTCTGCAAATGAGAAAACCCTTAATCACTGTGGTGAAGCACACTGCTGGGCATTCCCCTGAGAGAGGGGGGTGAGGCTGCCTAATGTGCCTTACATGGGGAGGAGACCTTGTTTTGTTCAGGGTGAGTCTGGTGTTACTGGACTGGATGAGGAAATTTTCACCTGACGTAGAAGAAAGTTGCCCAACGGTGCAAGTACAAGAACGAGGAAGCGGGTTGGTCTCAGCACTTGGTGGGGACCTTCCCTTCACCAGCCTTGATTACTGCAAAAAACTTAACTTTTTTGGAAAAGAAAGAAGTTGCAACCTTAAGCATGAAAAGCAAAGCTCAGTGTTTAATAAGCACTCTCTCTACTGCCACAAACAACGTCCTTTTGCTGTTGCGATTTCCCTCAGAACAAGGTGTGTTAGTGAGTCAGTCTGCTGTGGGCACTCCTTAAGCAGGTGGCAAATACTGACTTGATCTGTTGCACAAAACGGAAGCGTAAACCAGCTCCAGCTCCCTCTCAGTCTGATGTGCTCCCTGTCAGCTTTTCTCTTTCCAATCTTTCTTTCCAACTACACTAAGCTATACGTGAACGTAACACAGCAAAAGTTCAGAAGTCAAAAGACCACATGCTGTAAAATTACAAAACCGCTTTTAATAAGTATTCTTCCCAGAAACCTGGAGGGCTTTTACATGATGGTCTTATTAAATGCAGTTTAGAAACAAAAATCGCAATACCAACCTTGAATGTAAATAAATAAATGAAGCCAGTTTAAAGCCCGTTCCCAAAAACCTTCAGAAGCAAGCTCATTAGTCACAGCAATACGCTGACACCTGAAGAGGCCTGGGGCCATAGCCCTCTCTGTCCTCAGCTCCCGACCAGCAAGACATGCCAGCGTGAAATATGGGGTGCAGAGCACATGCCACAGGCTGGGGAGGGCTGGAGAGCCAGCTCTAGAGGAGCAAATAGCTCTGGACGTCCAGAGGCAGGAGGACAAGGGGTGGGGATAGTGATGAAGAACCAGTGGAAGGGCAGTGAGAAGTAAGCAGGCAGGAACGATGAGGCTTGTTTTCAGAAAGGAGTGGGATCAGTGGAACACATCACCCCTTCTCGGGCTTTTCTGCTCATCCCGGACCCAGAGCTGCTTCTCTGTGACACCACACCTCTCTGCTCCCTCACTGATGTATAGACATTGTCACAACCCCCTTGCCCCACGCTCTAGATTGCACCCAGCCTACCACCCCGTGGTAGCAGTTGATCCTTCAAACCACGCCCCCCAAAAAAATCTTTCCACCCCCCAAATTCCACCAAGACATGCCTTGCCCTGACAAGCTCAACCCCTGACAAACACAGCTTCTAGCCTCTACGCCCAGCAAACCCCACTGGCCGCCCCCAGCCCCATACCGGGACTCCAGCAAAGACCTTAGAAATACAGCCATGAGGGCAGAGGTTAGCAGGGGTGAACAGCTCTGGCACTTCGAAGTACAGGCTTGTATGTAAAGAGCATCAGGTAGATAGACACTAAAGTCAGAGTTAGGGACACCAAGGACTAAAGAGCACCACCTAGTTTTTTGCCCCTCTGGGTAAGCCAAAGTGCTGGTACCCAGCGAGGCAGAAGGCTTCAGGTTATGTTTGAAGGAGAGCTGGCTGCTATCTTGGGGTTAAGGCTGGAATCAGGCTTTAGGGTAGAAAGGCTGAAAGTCTAGGATTAGTCATTAGTAACATGAGGATTGCAGAGGTAAAATAAGGACTGGTATCCAGTTCTTGTCATTTTGGGATAGAACTCCAAAGGCGCTAGAGCTAACCAAGTCAAGCAGCTTCCCATTGGATCAGGAGGGACAACAGATGCACTTGACCTAAAGTTTGGGGTGAGTTATTGTCATGTGTGGGCAGCAGAGGCTAGAGAAAACGTCAGGAGTAGGGCTTGGAACTGAGGAACTAGAATGATAGGAAAGTGATACAGTCCCCCGGCACTACAATACATGCCTGTGCATGTAGCTTACCATTAGCTGTCAGTCAGGAACAGCTCACTGTTGTACAGGCTAGTACAGAGTCAGGATCGTAGTGGGCTGTCCTAGTCTCAGCTAGAACAGAATTAATTCTGTTAAGTGTTTTTATTTTCCAGCTCAGTCTCTTCTCTGTGACAGCACTTTCTGAAGTTAACGGTGTATTTCTGCAGACAGTGTCTGCTTCGAGAAGTGATAACGCTTGATGTTTATAGTCACCACCAGGGACTGGGATGCAGAAAGGCTCTTGCTTGTACTTGCTCCTGTGCAGACCAAGGTCACTGCTAAATCCTGCGTGCCACGGTGAGGGTGCAGTAAGTTAGAAGCTGCACTGCAGCGAGGAGCAGACAGGACAGGTGAGCCTACACTGACCAACAACGTGTTCCAACCCAGATACATCATATTGAGTATAAAGCTGAGGGATCATGAGGGTCAAGAATCCTGCGTGCCACGATGAGGGTGCAGTAAGTTAGAAGCTGCACTGCAGCGAGGAGCAGACAGGACAGGTGAGCCTACACTGACCAACAACGTGTTCCAACCCAGATACATCATATTGAGTATAAAGCTGAGGGATCATGAGGGTCAAGCTCTCTTCTTCTATGTCTGGCGTCCAAGGAGGAATTTGTCCATTCTGGGTTTGATCCCAGTCCGTGCATAGGGTGCAGTAAGTTAGAAGCTGCACTGCAGCGAGGAGCAGACAGGACAGGTGAGCCTACACTGACCAACAACGTGTTCCAACCCAGATACATCATATTGAGTATAAAGCTGAGGGATCATGAGGGTCAAGCTCTCTTCTTCTATGTCTGGCGTCCAAGGAGGAATTTGTCCATTCTGGGTTTGATCCCAGTCCGTGCATTCCTGAATCCAGCTCCTAAATCTGGTTCCCGTCTGCCACTGAGTCCACTCTGGGACTTCCCCAGCACCTGCCCACATCATCAGTGGTGACAATGATGTGCTTGCCATCAGGGACGTTTGGTTCAGTATTGGTTTTGTATATGTTTGTAGGTAATTCATTTTATTATTATTATTACCTTCATTAAAGCGGTTTTAGTTTTCTTTTCCAACCCATAAGTTTCTCTCCCTTACTCCCTTTCTCTTCCCCTTTGTGAAGGGGTTAATAAAGAGCATCTGTCATTTGTCTAGCAGCTGGCCCAACCCTAATGCTTGACATGGAGTTTGGGTCATGGTGCTGAGTACAGGTCACATAGACCAAGGCCATTGCTAGGAGTTGAGTGTGAGTATTTTTATGATGTGGTTAAAGTTACTGCTGGGGTTCAAAAAATCAAGGTGTATGGAATTAATTTCACCCTGCATGCCCTACAGAGTATGTCTATGGACATATCATCTTCTGATTTCCCAGAAGACAACTTTTGCCATACAGCAACCTTTGTCCAAGTCTAGTATTGTCTAGCCATTCGCAGGTCTTCAGCAAGGTTTATGGTGGGCTGAGGGCTGGTGTCAGCAGGGAAAAATGGTTTACTGGTGGCCCTAGGATGCCGGACTATGATTACAGGTAAGGGTCTTAGCAAGTGACCTGTCCTTATCGAGAATGTGACTACCAGCGTTCTGCTCAGCAGCAGAGAAGAGGGAATAGGAGAAGAGAGCATTTATCGTTGCACAGTAAAAGCATCCACAGTCTATGCCTGGCTTTGTTCACCTCGCAAAGCACGTGCCGGATTCTGTAAATGACATACGGCGAGGATGAAGAAGAGGGAGCAGGGCAGGGAGGTTGCCAAAGAGGAGAAAGGGAAGTCTTCTGGTAATTCTGTGTCACTTCTAGGTGCTGGCCAAACCACATACATGCACCCACAAATATACCGACTTGTCTCTTAGGAGAAGGAGGAGAGTTCACACCCATCAGTCAGAGGGCAGTGGCTCTCACCCAGTAGGGCACAGCTGGTTAATAAATACTGGGGATGATACTCAGCAGAAAAAGAGATGGCCCAGCAGCAATCAAGACTAGGGAGAATTAGAAAGAAAACTTAGACATTAATGGGCATTTCCAGAATAACATTAAGATAATCAGATAAATTGTTGAGAAAACATGGGTGTAGAGGTAGTTTCCCTATGTTCTGTCATCTCTTTGGTGTATTTTTGTACATTTTGGAAAAGCACTCATTTTAAAAAATATTTATTTTCACATCAAGACACTTAAGGCTGCCAAAAAGCAAAGCTCCATACTAAAAAAGAGTTCCAATTCTCGGCATGAAACTGCCTGAAGTATACCCAGAATTGGCAATATGATCTTTGCATCTGCTGAGAAAGTACTGAGTCATGTTGTCAGCCCACACGCATCTAACAAAAATAAACGATTCAAGATTCACCCACTCGTCATTTAAAGAAAACACAAGTCATTCAGTCATGCCTCATGCTTCAGAGACCTTTAGAAAACACCAAGCACAGGGAACATTCGCCCACGTTGCGCCCACACGCTGTTTCAAACTGGTGATGTCATCTGCAACGCGTTCGCTCGCACGGCTGGGTGGTGTTTGGTTCAGCATCCTTAGAGGAAGTCGCTGAGACTTAAAAGAAATGTGACACGATAGCTGCAGCCTCAGCCCTTCCGTTAGCAATGCTGAAATGGTGTAACATAGTGTACCCGGCTTGAATCCCTGGAGGAGGCAGGAAAGCGCCCCGTGCTTTAAAAGATTGCATAAGAGATCTGGCAGACTTAAGCCATAGTTTGTATCGGATGCTGCTGTCCTCTTCCTTCAAGGGTTAATCTGTACTGAAGCATTAGCTTGCCCGGCGCCGGGCTCCCCAGTCACTCGGCACACGTTAGACCCAGAGGTATTTGCACAAACTTTGTGATTTGAGGAACTACCCAGGAAATCCGTCTCCTTTTACCCTTTCCTACACCATTGTCCCCTAGCAAGAAAAATCAAGTTCCTGCATTTCACCCGGCTGCCAGCGATCTCTCTTCTTCCTTCAGTGCTAAAAGCTGCTTGAAGTATTAACAGCTGAACCTGGATGTGCGGCAGCCGGGCCAGCTCATGACGGAGGGAGAGACGTCACCACACGGAGTTACACAATCTCTCTGGTGCTGAAAGTGGTGCTGGAAACTTGTCAGGAGCCCAAAGGCCAGAGCTAATTTGTATTTTCTTTTACACAGCATGATTTTAATCAGAGCAAAAAGTGCCCAGTTGGTTTTTTTGTGTATAGAGTGTTAGAAGTAGAGACAAGTTAACAGAGCAACTAGGGGCAGGACATACTCCGAGGGCAGAGCAAGGAGGAGCGGAGCTTTAGTCGGGGAAAGGAGTGGCAGGCAAGTCTCCTACACTCGATTTATCATCATTTCCTTGTTTCTTCAGGAAGGCCACGTGCTATGGAACAGGAGGCTAAGAGGCAACTTCATCAATATGCTGTGATTGTCTAATTCTTTTTATATTAATAAGAAGGAAGGAAAAACACGTAAAAAGAGTCCTTACAAAAAGCTTGAGAACAAGCTTATTTGAAAAAAGTTCTTCCCAGAGGTTCTGAATGTGCCACCAAGTACAAAACATGGCATTCAGAAAACCCGTCTCACTTGCAGCCAATATTTGACAGCAATTGAGTCCAGGTGACCTCTAACATAAGTGGCCTTAGCTGCAAACAGGTGTGTGTGAGTTCCCCTTTACAACCAATTTTCTGCCTCGCTGAGAGCCGACAGTGCAAAGGGCTGGCACAGCACCTGAGCACTGCTGTTTCGAATGCAGGCTCCCCTCCAGCACCCCCTTTCCACGCTACAATGGCTGGAGAGCAGAAGGTGGAAGCCAGCTCCTCATTTGGTCGCCTCTCCCCTGCTGGACTGGCAGCCGTGTCCCCTTTCCAGGACACAGAGTTGGGGTGTACCCTTGCATGCTGCCAACGTGCACCAGCAGAGCAGTAAGTTGACAGGAGAGTAAATACACCTTGATTTGTTTGCTTTGTAGTCATGGTAGGTTTACTGGAAACTCAGAGGTGGGGTTTGCCACCAGGGGAGTGCTATTGCTGGGGAAAATCCTTCATTTCAACCTTCCACTGGGAATAAATGCTCCTTCCCCCTCAACTCAGCTTTATTCCTTGATTGCTTAGGAAGAAAAAAAAAAAAGTCAAACCTGGGACCTTTACTTTGCTCTGGGGAACTATTTAGATGTAGCATTTGATGTCTAGTTCAGCTGCATGTTAGGGATATAACAGGGAAGCTGTCAGACAAGCTCAGCTGTAACTTCCTACATTCAGTCTACCTAGCCCCAGAGCTTGATCCCACCAGCTAACCCCTTTCCGTTGTAGCCCCCCAAAGCAGCACCATCTCTGCTCTCATCCCTCCTCCATGTACTGCTTCGCCTCCCTCCCCCATGCACATTTGTCCCCCCGACTCAAACAGCTCCCCAAGGAGCTCAGACATCACTGGTGCTCGGGGATGGGGAAAAGGGAAGATCAAGTCAGTTTAATATGCAAACAATCCTATTTGCACCCAAGCATGTACAATCCGGGTCTTTGTCAGCATGATGGAGTATGCTCCCTCCTGTTTGTTTTCCTTCCCTGGTAATACCATACACACCCTTTCCATATGAGCATTATCGAATACTGTACCTGAAACAGCCTTTTCAAGACAGAGGCTGACTGCTGCCTGACTAATGTCTGTCAATCAGCTGTGCATTTATTTTGTTCAAAAATTATAGCCAATCACAAAATCTAGGATAAAATCCACAGCTGCCATTAAAAAAAAAAAAAAAGAAAAAAGGACACAAAAAGGCTTTTCCATGTTTGATTTCTGATGCCACTAAGGCACTGGGTGGAAATGTTTTCACTTGCATGAGCAGCCTTGCCTGGATGCAGCCCGTTGCGACTGGAGCGCAATTGCTCTTGCACTTTGAGGCAGAGTGTTTGGGAAGCTGCCTGCCTGCCTTCTCCCCTGTGCACCTTCATGCTGCGGGGACATGCATGGTGTGCAGGAATCAGCTGGTCCCACCTCGCATTGCCCGGGACAGACCGATACCCCAGGCGGAAAGAACGTCTGTCAAGGCAAAGGTGCAACATGCTTTTGCGGCTGGAGGTGTTGGTAGCAGCCATCGGAGCGGCACCAGCAGAGCCCCAGGCCTGGCAGACAATAGCTCTTTCCCCTCTCTCCCTCCCATCCGCATCCGTCGTCCCCAAGACGGAGGAGCCTCATGAATCAAGTCAAACACCCAGCGACAGGCTGGAGAAATCTATTAATATGCACCCGCCGCAGCATGTCGCCAGCCCCCTGCCTCGCACGCCGCTCACCTGCCTGTCTCACCCCTGGCAGGCAGCGCGGGAACAAAGGAGAAGGGGAGGACGGGAGCGACTGTCCCCGAAACGGAGGGAGGCAGGGGGTGGGGAACCAGCCAATTACCCAACC
>NW_010401006.1:8809-9862 GCF_000710305.1 Buceros rhinoceros silvestris
GGAGGGAGGCAGGGGCTGGAGACAAAGCCCATTCGCCAGCCGCCATGGGTGTGAGGAATGCTCCTGCTCACCCTATTGTCTGGGGTCCTTTGTGCTCCTCCACCCCCATGGTCCCCAACCACAGGGGCAGATATATTGGGAGCAGGACAGAAACAGCTTTGTTGAAAGAAGCCCTCACGTGCAAGAAGCCCCCTGCCCTGGCCCTGCTATACTGTACGTGCCTGTCTGGCACATGGGCCGGCACTCCTCCTGCCCCACAGGGCAGGTAGGTCCCCACTGTGCTGCCCCAAACAGCCCAGCCTGGCCCACAGCTGGAGGCCACAGACCAAGGCGGGCAGATGGACCCCGGGTTTGTTTCTCTGCACTCACAGAGCACCGGGCAGCCCCATCCCGAGTGCCTCCTGCTCCCCCAGGGATTTGTCCCTGCAATGCCTTTGGGAATGGGGAGCAGTCCCCTGGTCTGGCAGAGCGGAGCATGAGGACTGCCCTCAGCCCGCACATCTGATGCAGGGCCGGCAAGCCCTGCTAGGCTGCGTTAGGGAGTGGGTCTGGCAGCCAGGCTTCCACGTGCACCAGGCGCCTGCCATGCCCTCCACGTCCCTCCCGGTCTCAGGAGCCCCACAGACACCTATGCCAAACCTTCGCTGCTTTGTCGAGCGGTGGCTGTGAGCCCCCCCGCCGTGAGAGCCACATCTGTGGCTGCAGCAGTACAGCTCCCCAAGTGCTGCAGGGCTTGTGGCAGGACCCAGATCCCTTGTCTCAGGGCAGAGCCGTGATTGCCGAGCCCTCCCGAGGGGTCAGTCCCCGGCACGCTGCTCAGCTCTCCTCCCACTGCCACTGCACACTAGCGCTGGAGAGACCAGGACAGAGAAAAGAAGGGCAAGGCCATGGCCTTCCAGTGCCGGGACCAGGGTGACTCCATAATGCCTGTGCCACTGCCCAAGGGACAACAGCGCTGCCTGGCCCCATGACAACCACAGCACACGGACGAGCTCCGGCCAGCGACCCATGGAGAGGTACTGCTCACCTGGACATGGCACACCGGCTTTTGCA
>NW_010401006.1:9992-14749 GCF_000710305.1 Buceros rhinoceros silvestris
CCCTGCCCTGGCTACCCTTGGCTGTCTCGCACCTTCCTGCTGGCAATGCTCACACAAGAGATCTTAGCCACGCACGGAAACAAAGGCAAGGTGGGGCTCATTCAGACAATACGGCCAGCGGGATGTAAGCGAAGAAAGAAGGGTAAGGTCCAAACCCAAGGGAAAAGCTTGCTCCTGAGGGATGGCACCTGGGACCACGAAGGAGGCCCAGCACGCGCCTGCTCCACTGGCGGGGCAGCAGTGCTAGGCACTCCAGGGCAGAGGACAACAGGGGCTGGGAACACACACCAAGACACTTACTGTATGGAGGTTGCTGATGGAGCCGGAAGGGTGCCTGTAAGGGACAGGGATGGTAAGGAGGCAGCCGTACACTTACAACTAAAGAGCCCATTTCTCAGTTTTGTGCTGGGAAAACAGTTTCTGACCTTTTCTGGTATTAAAGAGTGCACATTATAGAGGAAGGCTCTATCCAAAGTTCAGTTTCTCTTCCCATTTTTTATTATATTTGGCATATTTAAAGTAAATTCAAAGTAGTTGTTGCAAAAAAGCTCCTGTGGCCATCAACAAGGAGGTCTCCAAACAAGCTTTGTTCAGAAATAAGTTTTTGCTAAAGAAAACTGTAAAATTTCCCCTTAAAAAAATAAAAAGTTTAGAAACCATGATATCTAAACAGCATTACTTCCCTCCTTGAGTTTTGCACTTCACAGCGAAGCTTCAGCAGCTCTTGTGAAGTATACTCATGCTGCATAAGCAGGAATCTCACTGGGTTCAGTGGGCAGGAGATTCCCAGTAACATCTAAGTTGCAGAAGCAAGGCCATCGTTCCCAAAGTCACCAATAAGAGACATAAAGAGGCAGATAAAGCAAAAAGCCAGACAAAACAAAAGGCCTTCTCATCTTGGACTGTAAAAAATCAGCAAAAGGCAAAAGACAAGCTAGGCAGCAGGTTGGTGGCAGAGCTCCTCGCCTTTTTCCTCCACGCCCCTTCCATGACACCTCCCTGCTTCCAGGGCAAACGGGAACATGGCAGCTCTGCTCCCCTGGACCTGAGTAAATGAAGCTGATGGGAATGGATGGGGTTTAATGAGATGACTCTTACTGAAAGCAGGGAACTTCCCCCAGGCTGCCTTCAGCTCCTGCAGAGCATTTGGGTCGGTTTGTAACTTCTTAATGCCAACACTCGCACGATCAAAGTTCAGCACGTGTTTAGTTGCTCTTCTGGCACAGTGGACTTGAAAAGCACATTGCACAGGTTTCCCTGGAATAAAAGAGATGTCCAGAGAAGACATCCCCTACCCCGTGTTCCCAGAGACCCCCACTGCACTGCTGTGCATTTCGGTTGTGAGACAGTCTTCATTCACCACCCAGTGCTGGAGGAGCCAGCTCTGCTCAGCTACCGCAACTGCCTCCATCACGACACAGCTCCCTCCTCCTCTCACAACAAAACAGCTTTGCTCCCCAGTGAAGCTTGAGAGGGTCCTCAGGTTTAGGAAGAAGATGTCCGCTGAGAAGGCAGATTTATTCACTTTCTGGAGATGAGTGCGTCTTTTGGCACACGTGCTGAGTGTTTTAAGTGTCTCCCATGCAGCTGGAACTTTAAATTACGCATCCAGTGCCCTAATTTAAAGAGGTGTTCAATAGACTGTGTCACTTGGAGAATTAATCACTTTGCTGCTGGACAAGCAGGGATGTGTAACGAAGTCAGCGTTGCACCTCAGCATCAGACGAGGCGCAGCAGGGCTTTTTCCCCCGTGAGCAGGAGTCGAGTGCAAGGAGCCTGATGCAGTTCCCACAGTCAGTCTCTTTTCAGACAGGTCCAAAGGAAACTTGGAGATCCCAGGAGTGATTTTCCATCTGCCACCTGCTGTGCTGACCTCCGCTCTTGAGGAGCCATTCCTTCAGAGGCAGAGGAAGGGAGAACAGCCCTGGCAGACACAGAGCATAGGCAGAAAACCTGCCTCTGCTGGAGGCAGCGAGGGCACATGCAGAGAAGCAAGGAAGGCACAGAGGAACGGAGGTTCTTATGAACTAAAGCAGAAGGGAAGGTGAGAGCCCATCACTGGTCAAACCTGTGAGAGAAGCACTGATGGGCAGAATGGTGAATGTAGTCTTTCGAAGGTGTATCATTGGGCAGGATAAAAAAAAAAAATCAAAGCAAAAGAGTTGTTGAGCAGGTGGCAGGCTTTGAATCCTGGATGGCTTCGGGTTGGCACTACTTACCCCAGAATACACCTGTTGCAGCTATCAGAAAGAAGGGGTTACCCAGCAATTATAACTAGTTCCACACCAGCGGAGCAGCCAGGCATCCTCTTCTGCCCACATCTTCCCTGCAGTCTCACAAGCAAAAGAGCCAAACAGGCTTCGTTAACTTTGCAGCTACTGCCCAGACCAGCGTAGGTAGCAGCACTGGACTGGATACCCAAGAGACAAGCCAGCCCACACTGAGTTAAAGGACATGCACAAGCATGTTTGCTTGCTTATCCAAACCTGCAGATGTCCAGAGAGCAAGTAGTTGTTTAAAGTGTTTTTATTTACACACTTGATAATGAACAGTATCTGTGTATTATTCTTTGTAACTGCCTGTGTTCCCTGAAGGTCAAAGTTAAGAACATCCAAGTAAAGTTACTGGAAGAGTTCCTCATCTTTGAGCATTTTGTTGGAGCGATCAGTGATTTCTCAACCACTTCTGGCACTAGTTGTGAACATGCCACTAATCCTCACTCTGACCCACAAAGGGCCACTAGTTTAGCCCTATTAGAAGTGAGATGTTCGTTGTTAGATGGTACCAGTGTCTATTGCCAAACCTGCATGGACACATCCCCTGCAGCCTTTTAATCAAAGGCCAGGTCTAGAGGGAATGAAGTTAAGAATTGATTTCTTTCTGTGTATTATTAAAAGGCATCACTGGAAATTCACCACACTTCCGAGTGTACTTCATGCCTGGTGGAAAAAACCCATCCTTTCTCTCTCATGTTTGCAGAAGCAAATACAATTGGAGAAAGGAGAAATGGTCCACTTCTGCAGGCCCCTACCAGAAGAAATTGTGCATTTTGGCCATTACAATCATTTGTTTTCCCTGCAAAGACATACTGACAAGGTCCTTGCTTCTCGGTGACTGAGGAGGAGGAAAAGAGAAGCCTTGACCACAAAGAGGAATCCAATCTCCAGGAAACAGGCAAAGAGGATGCTGTTAAACTTTTCAGGAAACACTAAGGGAAAGATGGAGGCAGCCAGAAGCTTTGAAAGTTTTGTTGTCTCCAAAATAATGAACCGCCTGTTCTAACTAGAGAATAAAAAGCCTGTGAACCCTCTCTTCCTGGTGAGATTTCTCCTACAGTGTTCAATACTGTGAAGGGCTGTAGAGGAGGGAACACTCTTGGCTGGATTAATTTACAAGGTAAAAGTTATTTTCATTTTTTTTTCCTCCAGGAGGCAGTTAAACTAGACTCATGCCCTTGCTTCTCTGGGGTTGATAAAGAGTGTTTGAAACTCCTCTGCTTGCACAAGGTGTACAGGAACATCTCCTGCCCCGGAGCACAGGCACTGCCAAGCCCAGGACCACCCTGGCAACTGGGGAATTGTCCAAGCAGAGTCTTTGTGGGAGAATTTAAATACTTCAGAATCCCTTTTCAACCAAGCTACTTAAGCTTTGGGTCTGTTTTTGTTAAAGCCTTCTTATTTTAATTAATTAAGTCCTTGCTGAAATGCAGTACCCTGCCCTTTCAGTTACCATTAACATGTGCCTGCTGAGATCGCCAGCAAGCCTTCAAGATGCAGCAAGACTGAACTCAGTCGTTCTCAAGGAGTGATAAAAACCCTTCAAGTGTAGCAAGAGAGGAAGATCATACTCTTGGCAAACTGAGGATCCAAAACAACCCTGAGAAACTCAAGTTTTGGGCCACAGCAACCTCATGAAGCACAGGAAGGGGCGAGCAAAGCTCTGCCCTGGGGAGGAATAATACCAGGCATCAGCACACTCTGAGAACAGGCTGGTCAAGTAGTCACCCAGCTGTAACGGACCTGGGGGTTGTAGACATGCCAAGCTGTTTCTGAGTTAGCAGTGCGCTCTCGTTGCAAACACCACGAGGTGCGTAGCAGGCAATGTCAGGGGCAGCATGGCCAGAAGCTGAAGGAGAGGTGATGATTCAACACTGCTAAGGCTGCACTTGGAACAGAGCTGAGACACTGCTCTGCATTAATATTATGAGCATTAATATTATGGGCTTCTTGGAAAGTTTGTTCATTTTAATTATTGAGGGAGAGACAAAAAAAAAAAAAAAAGGCAAAAAAACCCCAAAACTCAGAAGTGAGAATTTTCTCCCAGTTCCTGTGTGTTTGTAAGTGGCCCTGCATCGCCACATTTAGGACATGTATCTGAGAAAGCAAGGATCTCTTTTAAAGAGAAGTTTCTTGTAGGAAGAAGACTTGAAAAAGGGAACCAAGCTCTGTGCTGTTCAGGGCACAAGGCAGCGCTGCCAGTAGCCTCCCTGACAGCAGCACATAAGGAAAGAAAAAAACAAAAAAATGAGATTGCTGACAACCTTCCTGCCCTCCTGCACCCTAGAGCATCACTGCAAGACTCATTTGAGATGGCAGTGGACTAATGAGTGGTTTTGACAGGGTAAGGTGGAGAAGATCAGACAGGAGAAAACACAGCTGCACTGAACTGGCCGTGAAATCCTTGATCTCGTTGCTTTTAGTTGCCAGGTGCCAGTCACCAGTGCAAGCCCAGTAGGTAAATAGGCACAGGCAGTGTTT
>NW_010401006.1:14842-18711 GCF_000710305.1 Buceros rhinoceros silvestris
GTCGTGAATCTTAACCAGAAAGGAATTTTATCCCCCCAGAGCAGGCCCCTGCCTGGGGCTCCCGGGAGACCTCTCTAGCAATCAAACACTGACATCGCTTAAGGTCTAACCCACTCATGTACCTGCTGCTGCTCTGCTCTTACAGGTGCAGTGCTGGCTGGGGGCTCGTTTTCACCGCTGTAAATTGAGAGACTCATCTTCATTGACCAGATATCAATCTTCAGCACCAATTATTAAATTTATTTAAAAACTGCTGCCCAAGCAGCACCAACAAGCGTTTGACCTGGCCAAGCTGACAATATTGCTGCAAAAGTACACAAGACCCTCTGTGTAGTCCAAGAACAGCCGTCAAGTCGACAGCTTATAAATCTCGGTTGTCTGACTGTTGCTCATGGAATTTATCCTCCCCTCTCTTCTTGCCTCCCATCCCTCCGTGAGCCCACTGTCCCTCTAACAGAGCACAAGTTTTTTTTTCTGGAGAACATCAGCACATCTTTACGTGACCTCCCAGGGACCGGAGGTGATGGACAGCAAGATAGCCTAGCCTAATCCACATGTGCTATGTGGTTTTTTCATCCTGTTCCCTTCCTTTCACAACCTAAGTGGAATAGACTCTGTCCACATCTCAGCCTCCATCTGCAGCTTAGGATTGTGATCTCAAGCATAATATTTCTTTATGAGTAAATTATCACTGAGACTTCAATGCACTGTTGGCATTTTAAAAAACTAAGTGTTTAGTATTTTTATTTCTTTCTGCTTTGCAGTTTATGGCTCCCATAAATCAAGTGACAGGCTGTAGCACAGAGGGCTGATCCAATCTGTGGGAATGAGGAAAGGGGCAGGAGAAGGGAGCATTGAGTCCTTAACCAACGGGACCTCTGCTCCCTGCTGTAAGCATCCCCACAGGGGATGCCCACCTGAGGCAATGCTAACGCTTTCTTCTCTGACACTGAGTTTAAAACTTATTTCTTCTACACCACACCATCTATTTGTAAAACATGAAGAACCGCTTCTCTCTCTCACAGCAGAAGTTATAAATCCATTAACATTCACAAATTGTACCATCAGTACAGACATTGGAGCTACGGGAGGGATGCACAAGCAAACTAGTGACACGCTCTACTGGTAAACCAACCTATGCATTTGGGGAAAAAAAAAAACCAAACCTGACCTAACATATTGCTGACCTAGAAGTCTTACCTTGTAAAAGAAGGATGCTGCCGTGTCTAAAAGACTACTTCAGAGTCAGAAACTTGGTACTGAACTCCCAAGTTTCACAAATCAAAGACTAAATTTTCAAGGACACTTAATCACTCAGAGATGCACCAAAGGCCATGCTATGAAGCATCGCAGCAAGTGACTTGTCAGGGAAACCCAATATGTGCACCTCCATGCTTCCAAATGGTATTAAAAAAATATGTTCTGTAGTCAGCCTACTCCCTGCCAGGGGAAAGGCATCCATAGCCCTTTCTTTCCCCTGCCCCTTGCCACCTGTCTTGTGCACTTGGACTCTAAATACTTCAGGGCAGACACTTTGCGACATGCATGTGTGTGCGTGCTTAACACCCTGCAGGGCAGGCCACCACCTTCACAAAGACCTTAAGGCTCAAACGACAGATAATATATAATATTGCAAGGACTTTGCTGGGTCGGGACTTGCAGGGTTATTCACCTCTGGTGGTTTTATTGCTAGCTGTACTGCTTTGTTCATTGATAAGAACTGGTCTTTCTCCCTGTGCGTTCAGTGCTGGTTTGCTAGGGGAGACATCGGTACAAGTACTTTATCCTCCACTGCTAGGAGGACAGGAACGCAGGCAGCATACTGCTGTTCCAAGGGAAGGTCTGTGCAGAGCAGGGCGAGAGGGCGCCTGCAAGGCCAAGCCTTTACATTCCTGCCACTGGTTCACTTAAGCCCACAAGGTGACATAAATGCACGTGGCAGCTCTCCCATGAATACCCCCAACGGTACTGATCCTTCCTTGGACATTTCCAAAGCAGCTGGAACCACCACCAGGCATTTGAAGTCCTGCAGACATTGTGCCTATAGAGGCAAAACGTGATGCCACCTGCTGCCCTGCTTCTGAGTAGCTGCCTGCAGCACAGCCTCCACCACCTGTCCACTACCAGCCCTGTACTCGACCAGGAAGAGGTAACCTGTTGCTAAGGGGTGCAGCAGTTGCAGGTACTGCTGCCATCCACAGCAGGCACCCACTTTCTCAGTGGCAGCTTGAAAGCAGGGCACGCAGATGCCCTTGGGGAGCCCAATGCAGAGGCCCCTCCACAAGCAGCAGTGGTGCCCCTGGGCCACATCTCTGCCTTAACTCCCAGCCTGGCAATAGGAAGAAACCCCCTCACAGTTGAAACCCCCTCGTGGGTTGCCCCACATGAACAAGGAGCTAACCACACTAAGGTAGCAGAAGTCTGACTGTTGACATTAAATCACACATGTTGTTCCAATAAAACTGAGATTAGATGATAAGCAGCAAGCAGTAACAGCAGGAGGACATCCATCCATCCATCCATCCGTCCATCCACAGTCTGGGTGCCCACAGTCAGCAGTACAGGACTCAGCACAAGTGGAGCAGGGCTCTGACAGTGAGGACTCCCAGTCAGAGAGCGCAGGCAAGATGGAGCCCTGCGAGCATCTCACCCCCATGGCTGGGGCTGTTACTGCAAATAACAGGACTAGCAGAGAGAAGAGAAAGTTTCCAGGCTGGCAAGGAATAGAGAAATTACTAAGAATTTCAGGCCATGCTTTTTCAAGTGAGTTTTGAGCATTAGAGAATCTCTTAAAAAATAATGAGAATCCAGTATTTTAAAAAACCCAAATGAATGAAATAGGAAAAAAAAGAATAGCAAGAACTATCTCTTTCCCCCAGGAAAAAGCATAAAGTGTGCTGCACAGACACCAGTCTCATCCTCTTGAAACCCGGCTGTAAAGCTAACAACTGTTGCACTATTGAAGTGTCAGATAAGCCAGGCAAAAGCACCAGCGAGACTCCTGGAGCTTCAATACGCTCTGGGATCACTCGAACACATTGGATTTTACTGCGAAGCTATCAAGATCTTGGAGCGTTAAGGGCAGAGGTAAATGTTATCAGGGATTGCTCTGCCCTCCTCCAGGAACTACAGCTAGTCTGTTTGGACAGAAGGACAGGCAGAAGGCAATGGCACCCCTTTCAGCCAGCCACCTACTCTCTCCTGCAAAAGCCTTCAGGGAAATGCAAAATTCACTGTGTGCTTCAGAGTCACGCAACTGCTTTCAGTTGCGCATCTCGTTTCCCTGTTTTGCCCTTCAGCCATCAAGTTGTGCTGTGGCTGCTCCTTATGGGCAGGAAAGCTGCCTGCTGCCAGATGTCTTGCCCCCAGGTGGGTGTGGGCAGCCTGCAGTCCCTCAGAACCCAAGTTCACCTCTCCTCACCACTGAGTCGAGGGGCACATTTGGACAGGGAAAAAAAAAAGTGAACTAAAGCCAATTAAAAGCACAGGGAAAATGTGGGAAGGCAGGATGTCATTACCAGAGCTGGAATTTGGCCTGGGTGCCATGGAGATGAAACACAGCAGATGGTTAAGGTGTACACGGGAAGCACACGCGCAGCACCTGACTATAGATTTAAGACCAATTAATACAACAAAAGAAAAAACTTGACAAGGAAGCCAGAGACCTACAAAATGAATAAGTGAACCATGAAAAGGGGAGGCTCTCCCATCAAAAAAAAAAAAAAAGGAAAAAGAAAGCAGCAAAGTGTACAATACCTACAGAGCCATGAATAAACTGAAGTTGGAACAGATGGAGACAGAAACAAACCACCGTGTGTATTAGTTGGCTACCAAGTAAAAGAGACGGCACAGGGAAAGCGCTTCCCTGC
>NW_010401006.1:18828-30714 GCF_000710305.1 Buceros rhinoceros silvestris
AGGGCGAGAACAATAGGCTCCGCAGCACCCCCTTCCTGAGGTGCTCAATGTCCTTCAAATGGCATAATTTAAGACTCACAAGCTGCAGCACTCTCAGATACAAGCTCCTAACAAATGACTGAGAAAGCATATTCTTTTCAATAATAAACCGTGTGTCTCTAATTAAAAGAGCCCAGGCACTATGCAGCAGAGACAGGAGCCTTCCCCAGCAGCCCACCACATGGGGCCAGATCCCGACTACACATGGCCGTGCCTTGAACCCAGTCTGAAAGGGGACGACAAACAAGAGCTTTCCAAATGACGGTGACTGCCCTGAAGGGGCCACGGTTGCAGCCTGCTGGGTAAACGCTCAGTAAACCCCAGTGCTACCTTGGAGGCACATAGGTGACCCTTATCTTTGCAGGCCAGAGCATCTTTGCACACAAGCATTGCCACTGAATTTTATCTGATTGCCTGCGGACTGAAGCCCAGGTCAGGCTTGAGCAAGGAGATGAGCCGACACACCAAGGGAATGGGAGCAGGGAGAGCTTAGTGCAGTGCAATTAAGTACAAGATAAACCCCTCACTACGAGAGTGTTTAAAATCCCAGCCATGAAGAAGAGGCAAGCATCCTGAGGAACACCAGGCACTGGCTTCCCAAGAGACATCCTTTCCCCGACTTCAGGGCAGCAGCAGGCGCTGTGGGAAGGCTGAGCCCGGGCAGTGGCAACACCCCGACACCCACAGCAGCAGCCCCCTCCTCGGACCGCGCTGACAGGAGCAGACATTCAGCTTTCCCTCCAGGTTCTGCAAATACAGGGCTGTCCCGCCACCGTATCTGCAATGTAAATCCCAAAGATAAACAAGTTCAGCTCTGCAGACAACATTTATCATCCACTTTAAAGGCAGGCGGCTCAGGACTCAGCCCCCTGAGGGGCACCCCCCACCCACGGCAAGCTCGGCCTGGAAGCAACAAGCTTTTCATGGCATTAAGTCTTGCCTTGAAGCTGATCGGATGAAACTTTACTGACTTCAGAGTGAGAGGGCTTATGCAGAGCTCTGTGGTCCCTGAAAACGCTGTCCCAAAAGACCTTCCTTTTCACAGAATTATAAAACACCAGGTTGGAAGGGACTTCAACGATCACCTTGTCCAACCTTTCTTGGTAAAAGCACAGTCTCAACAAGATGGCCCAGCACACCGTCCAGCCATATCTTAAAAGTGTCCCTTGTCTGGGCAGACCCTGGAGCATCACTGGTGTGTACAGCAACAAGCATCCTCGTCTACTGGCTGTTCTGCTCCTTGTAGTGCTAAAGAGACACCAGCATGTTTCCCCTCCACAACTGACTTTTTATAAAACAACACTGGCTGAAAGGCAGCACCTGCAATGAGCCCAAGCACAGGCACAAGCTATAAAAAAACCTCCCCCCATCTCTACCCCCACCTGATTCCCTCTGTGGCTTTAAGCAAATCACATAACTTTTCCTCTTTAGTTTCTGCACCTGGGAGGGAGTAATATTTGCCTACTCCAGAAGGGCGTTGAGAGGATTAGTTAATGTTTGCCCAGCATTTTAAAGGATAAACTATTCTATATTAATTCCTAGCTGCTGAAAAGACTGATACGTATGACTCTCATTAGCTCCAGTGGAAGATTTTTGCTCGAGTTGGGCTTTACTGCTTCAGAAAAGTAGAAGCGAGATGATGTGATATTAACAGTTCAAAAAGCGCCTGCAGCATGCGCTGTAAAACTCCCTGTCTTCTGACTACCGCCAGCCTCCGGCTCCACCGCCTCTGCTGCGGAGGTGCACCTGCACCTGTTAAACATTAAGCAGCTCAAACTCAAGTCAGGTCTTGGGGCTTTACCGGCAGCGCTGGGTAACCCCCTTGGACAGGTTCTCTTTGCAGGCCCCCACAGCGAGAAGTGGTCCTCTCGTTGAGTGAAAGCAGCCACTGCACCAGGATTGCCCTTCTGCTCAGATTTGTGACTGGCAGGTCAAAGGAGGTGATCTTGCTCTTCTACTCTGCTCTGGTGAGACCTCCTGGAGTACGGTGTCCAGCTCTAGAGTCCTCAGCTCAAGAACAACAGGGACCTGTTGGAGCAGGTCCCGAGGAGGGACACAAAAGTGATCAGAGGGCTGGAGCACCTCTGCTGTGAGGACAGGCTGAGAGTGTTGGGGTTGTTCAGCCTGGAGAAGAGATGGCTCCAGAGAGACCTTATGGCAGCCTTGCTGTACTTAAACGGAGCCTATAAGAGAGATGGGGACAGACATTCTAGCAGGGCCTGTTGCAACAGGACAAGGGGTCACAGTTTTAAGCAAAATAGAGAAGATTTAGGATAGATACAAGGAAGAAATTTTTTACACTGAGGGTTGAAACCCTGGGACAGGTTGCCCAGAGAGGTGGTAGAAGCCCCATCCCTGGAAACATTCCAGGCTGGGTTGGATGGGGCTCTGAGCACCCTGATCTGGTTGAAGGTGTCCCTGTGCACTGCAGGAGGGTTGGACTAGACAGCTGTTAAGGTCCCTTCCAACCAAAGCATTCTGCGATTCTGTGGTTTATCAGTGTTACCTAGCTCTTATCTGAAAAACAGGAGCCAGCATGGGTTTTCTTGCTCTGATGGCTGTGAATTTTAAGTGGGATCTTTGCAGTGCCATATCTGTTGGCAGATGTGCCAGGGGGATGCACCGGGTGGGTGAGCATCCCCTGTGCTCTGCCATGCCGCTGCTCGGGTTGTGTCCCCTGTGATGTGGTATCGAGCACAAAGAAAAAGCAATTGGTAAGTAGCAGGCCCCGACAGGGCACCTAGCAGTCTCAGCACACTTCACAACCCAGGACACCCACAGCGCTAGGGAAAATGCAATGCTACACATCCCACAAATCAACCCACCCGCTGCTCAGGTCCTTTACATTCCCAGCGTGGCAGCAGTACCACCTCAGCGTTGTTGTTCTGTCCTTGCGCTCTGGGCACCTTGTTTTGGAGGTGCCGCCTCTGCATGGCATTGACCCCCCGGGGTTATTTCCCTCAGCTGTTTCCCACCATAGCTCACCCCAATGCTGATATCCCACACGTGATGGGTGGGTTCCGGCACCTTCATACGCAGGGACTCCACTCCCGTGGGTAGTGAGTGGAAATGCCAGCAGCCTTTGTGGCTCCCAGGACAGAACAAGCAGAAGAAAGGACCTGGCTTCGGCTCATGGTGTCTGCAGGTTGCTGGGGTAAGCAAGCTGCCCCAGGCAGGACTCTGGGCATGGCAGCCACTGAGCTCCCATCTCCAGGAAACCCTGTGGCCATGGTGGATGCACCTCTGTACACCCATCCTCAAAAGCGGCGTGGCAGGGCTGAGCCCCGCAGCAGTAAGGAGGAGGGACAGGGGGCTCACAGAGCCCACCAGAAAGGCGTTTGGTTTTAACTGCTGGTTTACTGCCTGCTGGCAGAAGTACATGGATGTACAATAAGAGAAAGGCTAGAGGAAGGTGTTTGAAAATCAGGCTAACCCTGACTCATGAAAGAAAAATGCCAACAAAGCAGTTGCCTCACAGGCCTCACGGTTTTGGGGAGGGGAAGCGGTTTTGAAGCCTGAGAACAATGGGGTGACCTTTCCTTCCTTTCTTCTGGCAAAGGTAAAAGACTTCCCTGCAGAGGTGTCCACGCCAGGGAAGCCGTTGAATGAGAAGCCCTGGGCCAATAAAGCATCCCTTTGTGCCTTCAAACACCATGTCCGACATGCTTCCCAACCTCCATCGCTCCTGCCAGCTGGCAGCACTGACAAATCTCAGCCTTCAGCAGCAGGTCACCGTGCAAATCCCTGACCAGCAGCAATGGCACAGCCGTGCTGGCACGCAGAGCTGCCTGCCAGCGCTGGACCCTGCACTCCCCATGTGTGGCGGTGGGGCAGCTTGGAGGGCTCAATTTTCCCTTCTGGAGGAGCCCTCTGCCTCCATCACTCTCTGTTTCTTCCATCTCGTTCAACTTCTAGACAGCAGGCAGAGGCCGCGGCACCACAGACGGCTGCTGAGCAAAATCAGAAGCACAGACCAAAACATGACTAATTTCTAACATATCACAGCCTGCGAGTCGGGTTGTTTGTGAGCCTAAATTGCTCTCTGCTGCTTTCATACCAGCTTGTTTCAAGGGTGAGTAAGCAGACAGTGGCAGACATGACTTTTATTATTCCCAGAGCTTTGAAGTTGTACCATTTCACTGTGGTTAGCTGACTGCAGCAGCCGGGTGTAGTGGCACATTTCGAAGAACTCAGCACTGATGCATAGGTAGCCAGCCCGAGCTGAGTGGGAGATCACCATGGACGGTATTTCCTGGTGACTCATTAGTTGCCCGCCCTCCATTATTCATTGTTTTTATCCCGTCATTTTATTTCAATATTCTTGACAACTTCCAAGAAGGCCCTTTTGTGGACGGAGGTCGAGGGCAACAGAAACAGGTTCGAGCTGTAACTGAAGCTTCTTTCTGTTAAACTAGCAGTGCGCGAGTTGAAGTGGATTTTGTGATGAATATCCCTGAAAACTAAACCACGCCACTTGAAGAGGAGGAAATTTGGAAAAAAAACTGTTCGAGCTACAGCAGTGTGAGCATTTCATGTATTTATACATGTGTATGTACTCATACGTATGCAAAAGGGTAAACACAGAATCACGCATCTATTAGACGAGAAAGTGAAACTTCCTGCATTTTTGAATGACTCATTTAAAGCAGCTTATTACATAGATTTTTTTAATATTTAAAAATACAGAGCTTTTGCACACATTTTTGAGAGGGAACTGTATGTTTTATTTCCACCCCAGGTTAAACTGCTCTGGCCTTTTTTATCCTGCTGCTCTAGAATTCCACATTTCTCATCTATATTTCTACACTTAACCACTTCTAACTTGAATGACTGATCATCAAGAAGACTTTTTGCATAGTATGGAGCATCGCAGATTGAAAGCGTGCCGTATTTTTAGCTGCAAACCCCATGTCAACTTCAGCACAAATATGAACCTTTTGTCAAGTGGAGGCATCACAACCACTTCCCCAGGAGAAGGTGGCACCACAAACATCAAAGTAGAAGCAAAAGCACTGAGTTGTAATTGTGGGGTTATTTACACGGACCAGTTCAAATTCTACTCTTAATTCCAGTGCCAAAAGTTTAGGGCTCGAGATAAATCACACTTTCCCCTTGAAAGAGGCTGATTGCATTTATGGCTCGTTTCAGAGTCCAAGGGCCCAGGCTGAGATGAAAGGCCAGGTGCAGAGTGGGGTGATGCCCCACATCCAGCACCACAGAGGGCGAGAGCTCTGGCAGCGGAGAGAGGAACTGCCAGATTCGGTTCCCAGCAGCACTTGGCCTTCTTGGGTAACCTCAGATGTGTCATTTAGCCTCCTGCTGACTCAGTTCCTCATTCACACCGTGGAAATAACATCACTTTATTTCACAGGAGTTTTGGGCAAAGAGGTACCTTTTAATTTGGTATCGGAATCTATTCAAGAAGCGTAAGTAAAATAGACATCAGTTATGAACTCAAGAAATGACACAGCAAGGGCAGGGAGGAAAGAATGAGACGTACAGTACAAAGGCAGGGAGCTCTCCAAACCAAGCTGATTTCTTGAATCACCTCAGGATACATTCAGTGCGAGACCCTTGGCTTCCTGTACAGCGTGGAAAATTCCAGGGACCAGACGGTTTCCCCTAAGAGTTAAGGCTCACTTTGTAAATGCCGTTTCCCTTCTCTCCTTAACACTCTATAGGGCTTGGCTGTGAGCTGAAGCACGAGAGAGATGGAGATCCTGCATTAGGGTCCTGATTGGGCTCCTGATCCCCAGGAACTCCTTGGGTCCCTCCAGAAGCTCCACAGTACCTTCGCCTCTTGATTGTGAAGGACCAGCCATGGGCTCCCCCATGCCTGCTGGGGGCTGCTCAGTCACCCAGGGAGGGAGACAAAACACAGCACCTCTCCCCACAAACCTGGTGTGCCTCTGCTCCCACTACAGCTCCCCCAAAGGCAGGGGCCACCACCAAACTCCCTGCTGAATGGGTGCTCAAACCCCCGGGCCGTGCCAGGCTGTTTGGAACGCCATCATGTGCTGGTGTGCCAGGCATCTGCACAACCCTGATCCTTCTGCCTAACTGTGAAGCAGGTGCAAGGGCAAGGTCAGATAGGTCTGTGTTCTGACACCCAGGGCAAGTGACACCAGGGCTACCCGGGCCAGTGTACCTCACTGCTTTGTGCTCTGCATCACTAGCCCGTAACTTAGACATGCTTACAGTGGACGTGGTAACTACTGCAGAGGGATGTGCATGGCCAAATGAGGTTTTAAAACAAGTGACCTCACAGCCCCACCCCTGGCACGAATGTTTTGCTCCAGAAGCAATGTGGCTGACCACAGCTCCCCTCCATCCTCAGCACGTTTTGGTGGGTAAGCCAGGGGAAGTAACAATACTTCTCTTTTTCCGCAAAAGACAAAGCTGCGGAAGACAGCAATTCCCATGGCAACAAAGGCAGAAAATGAGTGTCCCAAGATGTGATTTGCTGTCACCATAACCACCTTGAGGCAGATAAGGACAAGTGATAGCTCTGACAGGAACTGTTTCCATGGGACCCTCCCAGCAAGCCCACACAATGACAACCTAACCGTCAGCCACAGCTTTCGGTGTCAAACAGGTCTGACTGGTAGAGAGTGACACTGTTTCCTGTAGCAAATGCTGCCTGCGTCTCATCCTCTTGTGAGGAACAGTGCCCTCCTCACTCCCCTCAGAGCCTGCCTAACCCTGGACAAGCCCACTGCTGCTCACTAATCCGCTTACCCAGGCAATTACACTGGGACAGCAGCCTGCAGAGAGCCACACTCAACTTCTCAGCTAAACTTCGTCCTGGGTTTTTTTAATCCTTGGAGTGCTACCTTACGCTGTGTTGAAAGTTCCTCACAGAGTACACATTTATGCTCTGGTGGTGCGTGCTATGTAAGTGCATTTCCTGCCGACACTTTCATTTATCACACTTCTCCCCTTCCAACCTGCCCCTTCAGTTCCCCAGGGAAAGTTCGCGAATTTATGCAAGAACAAAGTCACCTTGAGCTTTAATCCACACCCTAGCAGAAGGAGTAAGTCTGTCGGCAATCACATCCACCCACTCCGCCACTGCATTACAATGCTCACTTTGTTAGCACACGAGAATACTGGCTCCTTTTCTAGTTCTGGAGACAAGCTACCATGAAGGCTAGAGCAAAGAAAACGGGCTGGGGACAGAAGAGGGAGGAATCTGGCCCTGCAAATTTGAGGCTGGACAGGTGAGCTGATGTGAAACAGTGGAAGCCGGAAAAGAGCAAACTGAGTCCTTGTCTTATGCTAAACCCTCCAAAAGAACTCCCCGCTCACTTCCTCTGTAAGAAGTGAAGGCAGCCAGGAAACTCTGCGGTCAACGAAGTTGCGGAAGACAGACAAAGATCCTCATCCAAGTGACCACAGAACAGCAGCCAAAGCAAGTGGCAGAGTACAGCAGAACCAGGCACATAAAGCAATCTGGATTTCACCATCTGGATTTGACCAAAGGCCAGAGTCCCTCAGCACCAGGGTGGCACCCAGCTGCTGAGGCCATGGCTCCATGTTCCCCCAACACCTTCCTCCTTTCTTCAAGGAAACCAACCTTGATGCTGCCTGAGCACACAGGGCCAAGATGGTGTTTACAAACAGGCCTAGGAGCTCCAGTAGCCCCAGACAGGATCACAGATGTGCCAGGAAACAAAGCTAAGCAGTGAAAAGCTACCTCCAGTATAGACCCTACCAGCCCTGCACACACGCTCACCCAACACTTCAGAGATGTGCCCTGACTCAGGAATCACTTGTGCTGGTGCAACACTGATGCTGCTGCGGCCAGGGCTCCCACATTTGCGTCTCTCCTCACATAACAACACCTTTGCGTTCAACAGCAGGATTGCAGCCGCCTGTTGCTGTCTGTCCTTGTTGCTATGCCTTGATAAGCAGTCCGGGGATGAACTTGCTTCTGACTGCAAGAAATTAATATTCCCAGAAGGATGCAAGAGTTACACCAGAGGGCAAGGAGGCTGAAGAAGAGGAGAATGGATAGTTGAGCCAGTCCTGGTAATGCTGCCTCAGACACTCATCTCCTTCTGGCTGAATAGCAGAGTCAGCTATTACCCAATTGCTTTGTCACCTTCAGCACTCACTGTGGGCAAGCACAGCTTTTGTGAGGCCAGTGTCGCTTTCCTCTGCTGTGCACCCCAGAGCAGAGGAGTGAGTTTCCAAAAACGCCTCCCACCCAACAAACGGGAAGAAGAGTGAGGATGTAGGTCTCTGGGCGTAGGAGTTCTCTCAGCTAGTGTTGGAATCCAGGAGCCCAGAGATATCAACCCATCCCAAATCCCCAGTACTTTGCTTACCACATTACAAGGAAAGAAGATTTAGATAGCGGATCTAAGTAATCTCGTCCTTATCTGCTGTCATTCCACGGGCATATTCTGGATTATACTGTTACTTACAAGGACAAGAGGCAGTGGTGCTATATGGTTTCCCTGCCCCTCACAACTGAGCAACACCACCAATGGACACAGACTTCACCAATTTGACCAGAGGTCCACCAACTGCCACGTGCTGTTTTAAATATCATTCCAAAACACAATAGGCTGTCCCCAGATAGCTCACCCGGGTTTCGATAATCTCAGCAGAAATCTCCCTTCTCCTGACAGTAATTTAAAAAACCCAACAAGAGAGCCACAAAGCTCGCTATCTGCTCCTGTGCTCCAGGAGCACGTTTTGATTTGCCCGTTGCATTTGTTTTCACAAATGCCGGCACTCCGTTGCAGAGGTGGTCAAAGGAGATGTTCTAGGAGAAGCTCCTTGGGATCCAGATGTGCACAGACATAATCACCAGTGCAGAAGAACCAGAGGGAAAGCTCACAGCAATTGCCCAAATTCTTCTTCTTTGCATTACTGTAAATGTTAATCTAGGCAACTCTCATTTAGAACAGGCTTTAACAGAACCAAGATGCTTTCATGGGCCCGTACATAACGCACACTCCCCTGATCCAACCCCACAGAGTGGTTTAAAAGCTGTATTTACAGCCTTCAGAGAAGGGTAGGATGTTTACTAAAAGGATTAGATAAGGCTTGACAAAGACGTAGGAAGGTGGGCATGCTGTGCCTTAGAAAACTTTCACAGCGCTGAGCCCAAAACATCCCTGTAGGCACTTCCAGTTAGAAAAGAAGGGGGAGAAGTCGCCCATAGGTTTGGCAAAACACTTTAGCCACCGCTGGACCGAGGGTAAAATTACTCAAGTAACTGATCAGCGGTGTGTCAGCTGTTCACAAGCCTGAACACCTAGTGCTTTTAGGGGTGAGATCTGTGGGACCATCTCAAAACAGACACTTTCTTATTTTATCTGTGAGAAAACAGCCACCCTTAAAACATACTGCTACTTCTCTTCTTCACTTTCCTGCAGAAGGGTAAGATGCTTTCCTGGGTTTGGTGAGGACAAGAAGCTCACGTGCTCTCCAAGGCTGCCCAGCACTCGGAGCAGAAGCCCAATTTTTCCCCTTTGGAGAGCACTGTGACACCACCACCAGGCAGACGACAGTACTACTGGGCTCCAGACCTCCAAGAAAATGCAGTAGCATTGCTTGTAGGGCACCTATTGCAAGGACCTTCCTTGATATGGAAAAGCCTTATGGGGCTGAGGCCTTTTATGTCAAAACCAGTTTGGTCAGACAGTCTGTCACATCCTGGGCTATAACCAAACACCCAGACAGCAATTCCTAACGCGCCTCCTGTCTGCTCCAAAGTCAAGAACTTCCTATGCTTCTGCTTGCCCAGACATTCACCTCTGGAGATCACAGTCACAACGGTGGCGATGGGGACAGCTACTACCAGCATTTTCAAATAGATACACAAGCAAAGCTCTGTTCCTTAGACTTCTTCCAGAGTAGGCTGGAAGTTCCTCATGAGTAGGAGAAAAAAAAAAAAAAACAGACAAAAAGGGGTAAAAATATGAATTGTCACTTTTCTTGAGGAATAGCATTGGAACAACCCCAAACTCCCTGGAGCTGAGGGACCACAACCTGCAGGCACGGGGGATTCTCCAGCAGTCCAGGATTGTGCTAAACTCTAAATTTATTGTAAACTATAAAACACAAACACAAAGTTCCCCACTGTGTCCTTTTAAACACAGCTGAGCATAGGTGAGAATCTGTGTTTAAAGAAACAAGCCACAGGAGAGAAGGCACAGCAGGGCCAGCAGCCACATGGCACATTTAATTTCAAGGGAAGAACACCTGATTTCTCCACGTGGATGAACAAATAAATAAATGAAACCAAGTATATGTTCTGGCTTCTTTATTTAAGACCATTACACTGTTACAGGCATCTCTGTTAGGGGACTTTCACAAAGTTCTCATGAGACTGATCAGGAAGAGCGCCAAACCACAGCATGGGGGACATGCTTCCCTTTAAGCTGGGATGAGAGTTTGGTTTCAGTATTAGTCAGAGCCCAGGTCTTCACAGCAGCTGAGTGAAAAGCAGCTGTTGGAGCTAGGCCTATAAGGAGGAGCAAGAGAAGCACACTCAGCAGAACCTCAGTGGGAAGAGTGGAATAAAGCACACAGAAGAATTAGCGCAGATCGAGTCAAAGTGATTTTATTCATGTGAGATCAGTTTGGTCATGATCAGAATAGAAAAACTTTCTCCATCTGAGCACCTTGAGGAAATACACAGAACCAAAAACTGTTCAACAAACAAAACTTGTGTTGACAACACCACCACAACAATCCTGGTCACAGGCATGCCTTGCTAACTGAGCGTGGCCTCCAAGCACCAGCGCATACTCAGACACGAGCTGCTGGGCAGCTCTGCTTGAGGACACATCTGACACTCCTCCAGAGGGGACAGAACTGTTTACAGGAAACCATTTGTTACCAGGGCTGCCTCACCTCCCCCCTGACCCTGGCGACGTCCCTTTCCCACCCCACCTTTCATCTGCAGCTTATCTAGTGCAGACAGACAGCCAAAAAGCTTGTCCAGGTTGGAATTTGATACCACAGATTCTCAGACGCCGTGGCTGGGGCAAACGGTGCCACCATCAATTTTGGAACTAAATTTCAGGGAGTTTTGATTCTATTTGTACAGGGGCTAATGAGTAGCCTGGGATGTGAATACTAACCCCAGGGCGTAATTCTGAGAACAGGATGATAGATTCTCAGTCTCCTGCTCTAATTATATAGCCAAAAATCGGAATGAGAATGAGAGGAGACAAGAACAGGATTCATGTCCCTGATCAGCTTAACGGCATTGTTTTCCCAAGCACCGAAATTTTTTAAGGGTTAGCAAAAAAAAATGCAAGAATCACCTCCACCAAGAAAGAAAGGCAGACACTCTCCAAAAAAGTGTAAAATGGAGCAACTGAGTTTCACAGTAAGCAAAGCTGTGCACAGAGCCGTCACTGCAGAAGCAGCAATCACCAAGCAACTGTTCAATACAGTAAAACTGTAAGGCACTAATAATGTTCCACTCATCACAATCAACACATGACTAAAGATTGACATTCATAGATTTTAAAAAAATTAAAACCACTGTACATGTTAAAAAGGCAACTTTTCCTATTTAAAAAGTTTCAAATTTTCAGCTCCAAGAATTTTCCTGCCCCCCACCCCCATCCGGGCATCACAGACTAGTTAGACTGAGTGTTTGACCAGAAGTTCTGCTGGTTAACACATACCTATTACAATGATACATCCCAAGACATAAGCAGAAGACAATTTGTTGAGAAGTTACTCAACGATCCCATTAACATCACCAACAAACATCAGAGGTGTCAGTCGGTCGCCCTGCATACTGCAAAATAATCAGACACCGCCACGCTAAGTGCGGTCACATGTTTTCAGGGCTGACTTCCATCTACCTTTCCA
>NW_010401006.1:30789-33399 GCF_000710305.1 Buceros rhinoceros silvestris
TTTCCCCACAAGATACAACTCCAGCTTTAAAACCCTGGAGCTTGAGATCCCCTAACACAGCCACGGGCAGAGGAGCATGGGGGAAGACAGCAGCACTTGCTCACTGAGGCTATGCCATAAGCACACGTCAGTCCCTGTCTGGAAGCCCACGCCCAAGAGCAGCCAGTCCCTTAAATTCCTGTAATCCTGTTCAGGTTCTCCATTGCTGGAGATGAGCAATTGCCCAGTGAGTATGAAATTGGTGACCGCAGCTTCCTTCAGAGGGTCACCTGACAGTTCCATTTTGGTCAGTATCGATCAGAGTTCAAACAAGAAAGCAGTAGAGAAAGTATGTGTGTCCCATTACTGAACTGCAAAGCCATTCAAGGATCCTTTAGACATAAAGGACCTATTAAGGCTTATTCTCAGAGATCACAGTAAAGTATTGCACATTATTTGTCTGTTTAAATAGTTAAAAACTGAAATCTCATTTCCCAGAGATTAGTAATATTATTATTAAAAAAATGCTAAAAACAAATATGGAGGTAACTTCCCCATGTGAATCTACTGGAATATGCGACTGTTAACAGCTAGGGATAGCAGAGGTCTGTCTGTACAGAGATTTAGTAACAGTGTTTTTTTTGACAACCAGACAGCGCAAACTCCGAGTAAGTTTTTTGCTCTAAAAGCTAAAGTGATCATAGATGAGAATACCCATTAAATGCCCTGTACGGTTTCACTGGCACAACAGAGCCAATCAAAATCCACTGCAAGACAGCCCCTCCACTGTCAGTTTTAAACAGTCGACCTTTGGTCAAGACATCCAGAAATAAATAAGAAAGGGTATAGCAGTGAGACCACCCAGCAGAAGACCTTAGTGTCACTGCTGGTAGGCTGGGACAATCCACCAGTCCCATGGATTGTCTAGCTTAGGTCAGCAGCTCCATGATGCGGGTGGTCTCAGGACACGTATTTGGAGCTTCACTATTAAGCTCACAAAGGCAGGTCAGTCAAGTCTTGCAGAGCCATTCCGAATTAGTCCAAACCTGGAGGATGTAAGAAACAAGACTCCCAGAGTTTCGATTAGCGTCCCAGCTGTCAGGTCTGCGCAACAGTCCTTCCAGAGGCACGCAGAAGTCACTCAGCCAGCATTCGCAGGCGCCGCTCACGCAGAAGCAATTTGATCTCCCTCACTATTAATGGTGAAATGAACAGGATTGTTGAACTCGTCTGTGAAAAGAAGCATATCCCGGACAATTAGCATAGACACCATAGCTGCAGCCATCCTGTGCTTCACTGTGCATTTAAGGCCTCCTCAGAAAGACACAGGCTAAGAGAAGCGATGACAAAAGTGGCACAGCAAATGGAAGGACTGTGCTTGCAGGAAAGCTCATTCGATTTCAGCTGTCACAACCTTCTCTTCACAAAGAAGATGAACTCTTCAACTCCTCCTGACCACCTTTGCTGCTTACCACAGAGGCCTTTTCCCTTGTCAGATGCAAAGACAATTCCAGCAAGGAAGAATGGGTGAATCGTACAGCATTCACCACTGTGGCAATCAATGCTGAGGACAGCAGGGCCTGAATGGTCTTCTCCTCCAGTAGTGTACCAGGGCAAAGCATTTTCGTTTTAGTTTCAAGATCCTCATCACTCCTTCCACCAATTTTCAAGAGCTAAGAAACAGGCAGCTTAACTTCAGCTCCCTTAAAATATTAGGAACTACGTATCACGGACATAAAGCAGGGAAAAATCTTGCCTTGGAAGTCAGTCAGGTGGTACGAGCTTTAGGAAATGCATACAGGTATTTTAAGGCCCTTATTTTTGTGCCTCTGCCACCATCCCAGTTCCTGTTGGCCAACATGTCTCTAAAGCATCCAGTTGATTTAGATACCTTGAGGCAAAGGCACACCACAAACCACTTTGAGAACAGCATCACAGTTTGCAGCTGCTGCAGAAATAGGCTGCATGTCTCAGTCACAATTTTCGGGTTCTCACACAAACTGTCTATTGCAAATTGACCTTTGACAAAGAGTTCCTAAAGATTAGATTTCTTACCATTAGAATAAAGAAATAGAAAACCCACATCCATCCCAGGTTCTCCTTGATCAAAGACACCAGATACTAAAAAGAAAGGGGAAGAAAAAAAAAAATTATTCAAACCGGGAAGATGAGCATGACTTCCAGGCATTCCTCTTTCACTTTCTAGAATTTAACAGTGGGCTGTTAACACTGCATACAGAGCTGATCACAAAACCTTCCAGCTGATCTTTTCCTGTCAGAAGAGATGACTCAGGACACCAGCCTTTCTTAATAAAAGCCAGTCTCAGCAAAGCAGAGATACCATCCTGGAGCTTTACAGTAACTCATAGCAGCATAAAGACTGAACTGAACTACAGTTTCAAAGGGTGACAAATTGACTCCGCTGAATACAAGGTTTTTGCACGGAACACTGGGACATAAGTGGATGTAAGTACTCTCAGAAAAACTAAAAGCTCTAGAATGGCTTATAAATTACACAGGACGCATTTTCAAGAGCAGTCAACCACTAACTACTTAACCCTTCAGCGCAGGCAAGACACTTGAGACTACCAGACTCTGTTCAGACTGTTCTGAACTGCATCCCGGTTCAGC